>NW_017087422.1:0-332 GCF_001483705.2 Eufriesea mexicana
CCAGGACGAATCTATAGCTTTGGAATGCCTATAGCACACCAATTGAATCTTTCCTCCTTATTAGCGCAAGAAAGTTAGCTCACAGCGATATTAGCTGAAAATGTAAATAAAATTGAATTTGCCAGCCAGATTCTACAGCATTGCGATGGCTATAGCACACCAATTGAATCTTTCCTCCTTACTTATGCAATAAAGTTAGCTCACCACGATATTAGTTGAGAATGTCAATGAAATTGTATTTTCCAGGAGGATTCTATAGCTTTTCAATGCCTATAGCACGAGAATAGAATCTTTCCTCATTATTAATGCAAGAAAGTCAGCTCACACCCATA
>NW_017087423.1:0-332 GCF_001483705.2 Eufriesea mexicana
CTTTTGGTAGGTTAGGATATGGTAGCATTGACTGTTGTGCTAAACACTGCTTTCGGTGGATTTCAGCGATATAATGTGCTCTAATATACTCTGCTTGGCACTGGGGATAGCACCAGTACTGTTGTCAGCACGTTAGTTTGAGATAGGCTTCGTTTAGCTGGGTTAGGTTTTGTCAGGTTAGGATAGGATGTCTTTGACTTCTGTGCCTTGCACTTCAGTGCGGCGGAGTTCTGCGCTCTCCTGTGCTCTAGTATATTCAGCTTTGCTCTGTGGAGGTCAGCAACAGAGGTCTAGGCATGTTAGGTTGTGTTTGGTTACGTTTGGCCTTACTA
>NW_017087424.1:0-332 GCF_001483705.2 Eufriesea mexicana
ACATCGATACAGACATACATCTGTCCTTCCATACATCCATCCATTCATACATCATCCCATCCACACATCCATACATCCATCCACCAATCCATCCATCCATCTATACATCCATACATTCATCAATACGTACGTCCATACATACAACCATACATTCATTCATACATACATTCAAACATTCGTCCTTAGATACATCCACACGTACATTCATACAAACATCCAAGCATACATCCATACATACATCCACACAAGCATCCATACATACATCCATTCATCCTTACCCTCATGTATCCATACATCTGTACCACAGTATGCCCATCCTTCCATATATCCTG
>NW_017087425.1:0-332 GCF_001483705.2 Eufriesea mexicana
GAAAATATTAGAGCACAGTAGAGCGCAGAAATTCACCGGGTTGCAGGGTACAGCTCAAAAGTCAAATACATCCCAACCAAACCTTACCTACCCTAACTTAGTCAAGCGCTACATAACACAACCTGTATTGCCACGACCGCCGTTACTGGTCCCTCAAGAATCGAGTAGAGTATAGTAGAGCAACGAAGAGCGCAGAAGACCGCCGAATAGCTGTGTAAGGCACAAAACTCAAATCCATTCTGACCAAACCAAGCCTAACCTAACCTAATCAAACGTTACCTAACGCAACATAATGCGCCGCGGTCACTATTCCGACTCCCCCCCCCCCCCCA
>NW_017087426.1:0-332 GCF_001483705.2 Eufriesea mexicana
ACTTTCTTGCATAAATCAGGAGGAAAGATCGTATTGGCGTGCTATTGCCATTGCAGTGCTATATAATCTTAATGGAAAATTCAATTTTATAGACATTTTCGTCTAATATCGTGGTGAGTTATCTTTCTCGCATAAATACGCAAGAAAGATTCTATTGGCGTGCTATAGGCTTTGCAATCCTGTAGAATCTGGCAGGAAAATTCAATTTTATTGACATTTTCGACTCATGTCGTGGTGAGCTAACTTTCTTGCATAAACAAGGGGGAAAGATTATATTTGCAAGCTATAACCTTTGCAATGCTATAGAATCTGGCTGGAAAGTGCAATTTTAT
>NW_017087427.1:0-332 GCF_001483705.2 Eufriesea mexicana
TAAGATAGATTTTGAATACATATGGGTTGATATTATAAAGGAACGATGTCTGTAAGAAAGGGATGAGTTGGACAAGTATACATGGGATGCCAATATCTGATGGATTCAGGTTATCGTGATAAATGAGTTTACGTGTAATGATCGAGGTGTGTGTGAATTGTGTATGTTCATGTAGTGTATGAAAGTAGAGAGAACAAACCAGAGAGATTGGGTATGGGTCAGTTGTAATTGAGTTGTAATAGTGAAAATAGGTGTGAGCATGTGATTTGGAGAAATTAATTAGATTTATACTTCATATTTGTGTTTGATCATATTTTGTAATTAAATAAAGA
>NW_017087428.1:0-332 GCF_001483705.2 Eufriesea mexicana
CACAGAAAGCCTCGAAATAGCAGTGTATGGCACAAAAGTCAAAGATATCCTAATCCCACATGACCTATCCTAACATAACCAAACGTAAACTAACTAGACATAATCGATAGGAGTCCACTACTGCTGGCCTCCATATCGCCAAGCAAAACGTATTAGAGGAGCGCGGAGCGCGGAAGTCTATAGAATGGCAATATATAGCAGAAAAGTCAAAGCTATACTTCCTTTTTTTCTTCTTCTTCACGTGGGGGAAATCTTCCAAAGACACCCGGCCACTTAGGGCAGGGGGCGGGGTTACGTGGTACTTTTACACACCAAAGCCCCCACGAGGCCAG
>NW_017087429.1:0-332 GCF_001483705.2 Eufriesea mexicana
GATTAACGATGGTCTGGATGGATGGATGTATGAATGGATTGAGGAATGGATGGACGGATGTACAGACGTATGGATGTATCGATGTGCATATGTGTGAATGACTGGGTCTATGGTTGTATGGGTTTATGGATGTACGAACGTTTGGATGTACGGATGCATTTATGTATGGATGTGTGCGTGGATGAATGGGTGGTTGGGTGGACGGAAGAACGGATGTATGCATGGATGTTTGTGTGGATGTAAGTATGGATGTATGCATGGATGTATGCATGGATGTTTGTATGGATCTGTGTATGGATGTATGTATGGACGTATATATGGGAGGATGGAGC
>NW_017087430.1:0-331 GCF_001483705.2 Eufriesea mexicana
TTGCATAAATAATGGGGAAAGATTCTATTGTCATGCCATTGCCATTGCAATGCTATAGAATCTAACTGGAAAATTCAATTTTAGTGACTTTTTCACCTAATATCGTGGTGAGCTAATTTTGTTCTTATATACGTAAGAAAAATTCTATTGGCACGCTATCGCCATTGCAATCCTGTAGAACCTGAATGGAAAATTCAATTTTATTGACATTTTCGACTAATTCCGTGGTGGGCTAATTTTGCTGCATAAATAAGGAGGAAAGATTCTGTTGGCACGCTATAGCCATTGCAATGCTATAGAATCTGACTGGAAAATTTAATTTCGTTGACAT
>NW_017087431.1:0-332 GCF_001483705.2 Eufriesea mexicana
ATCGCATAACGCCTTCAATACAATGGCAAGTACAGCCATCTACTTGACAGAGAATTAGCCTATACAAAATCTATAAGCTGTCATAGCTTGGAGATTAGATCGCCCAACGCATTCAAAACAATGGCAAGTACAGCCATCTATTTGCCAGAGAATAGGCTTTTCAAATTCTATAACCTGTTATAGCTTGGTGAATAGATCGCCTTACGTCTTCAATCTAATGGCAAGTACAGCCATCTTCTTGCCAGGGAATAAGTCTATTCAAGATCTACAATCTGTTAGAGCCTGGTGAATAGATGGCCTAACGCCTTCAATACAATGGCAAGTATATCCAC
>NW_017087432.1:0-332 GCF_001483705.2 Eufriesea mexicana
CAAACTTTCTCGAGGAAATAAGGTGGAAAGATGCTATTGGCGTGCTATAACCACTGCAATGCAATAGAATCAGACTGGAAACATCAATCTGATTGACATTTTTGACTAATATCGTGGTGAGCAACCTTTCTCGCGGAAGAAATTATGGAATATGCTTTTGGCGTGCTATAGCCGCTGCAATGCTATAGAATCTGAATGGAACGTTCAATTTTATTTTCATTTTCGTCTCATATCGAGGCGGGCAGACTTTCACGCATAAATAAGGAGGGAGATTCTATTGGCGATCAATAGCAATTGCAGCGCAATAGAATCAGACTGGAAAGTTCAATTTC
>NW_017087433.1:0-332 GCF_001483705.2 Eufriesea mexicana
CGTTTTTTAATACCTGGAGGGGTAAGTGCTCTGCGTTCCTCGATCTAGAATTGCCGTGATATATACATCATCATTGAACTGATTATTCCAGTGGCTACTGTGACCCATTGGAAGATGTACTAAATGCCGTTCTGTCAATTGTGAATATCACCAGCCACATCCGCATTATACTGATGTTATTCTAAAATCACCTTCGAATTTACATTAAAAGTGTACAGAGTTGTATAGCGGCTACATAACTGTGATGGTCGGTGCACACAGTACTGTGATTTTAATTAAATATGTCTCGACGGACAGCGGATCTGAATTTTGCCATTCTAGAATTGTTATAG
>NW_017087434.1:0-332 GCF_001483705.2 Eufriesea mexicana
GAGCCAAACTGAAAATATTCGAGCATTGTAGGGCGCAGAGATCCACCTAATAGCGGATTATAGCACTAACGTCACAGCTGTCCTCTCCCAACATAAGCAATCGTAACATAACCAAACGTACCCTAGCTTACACTAAGGTGCCGCGGCAACAATTACTGGCCTCCACTAAGCCAACCAGGACGTACTATGGCGCAGTATGGCGCATATATCCACCGAATGGCGGCGTATAACACAAAAATTATAGCTGTCCTGATAAAGCTTGGCCTGAACCAACCGAACCGAACGTCACCTGTCACAATTTAACGTGCAGAGGTTACTATTGCTGGCCTTCC
>NW_017087435.1:0-332 GCF_001483705.2 Eufriesea mexicana
AGAAAATGTCAATGAAATTGAATATTCCGGCCAGATTCTAAACCACTGCTATGGCTACAGCGCCAATAGAATCTATCCTCCTCATTTATGCAAGGAAGACAGTTCACCACTATATTAGTCGAAAATGTCAGTAAAATTGTTTTTTCCTGCCAGATGCGGAAACATTGCAGTGGTTATAGCACGCCAATGGGATCTTTCCTCCTTATTTGTGCAAGACAGATAGCTCACCACGATATTGGTCGAAAATGTAAATAAAATTGAATTTTCCAGGTAGATACTAGAGCATTGCCATGGCTATGGTACGCAAATAGAATCTTTCCTCCTCAGTTATG
>NW_017087436.1:0-332 GCF_001483705.2 Eufriesea mexicana
ATGGTCGTATGGATGGATGGATGTATGGACGGATGGCTGTGTCGATAGATGGATGTATGGTTGCATAGAGGTATGGATGGACGGATCTACGTATGTATGTATGTGTGCATGGATGTATATATGTAAGGATGTATCCATGGATGGATGCATGGTTCGATGGATTTTGGATGGGTGGATGGATGGATGGATGTATGGATGCGTCTATGGAACGGCGAATGTACGGATGTATATGTGGGTGGATATATGGATGTATGTATGGATGTGTGGATGTATGGATGTACGTATGTATGGATGTGTGGATGTATATATGTATGGATGTATATATGGATAGA
>NW_017087437.1:0-333 GCF_001483705.2 Eufriesea mexicana
GTCGAACATATTACAGTAGAGCAATGCAGAGCGCAGATATCGACCGAATATCAGGGTACAGCGCAAAACTCAAAGCTAACCTAACCTAAACTAACCTATCTTAACAAAATAGAGCCTAACTCAACCTAACGCGCCGAGACGATTATTGCCGGCTTCCCCAGTGCCAAGCGGAGCATATTAGAGCACAGTAGAGTGCAGAAATCCACGGAATAACAGCATAGTGCACAAAAGTCGAAGCTAACCTCTCCTAACAAGACCAAACGTAACACAACCGAACTTCACGCGACAAAACCTGTGGTGCCACGACAAGTATTGCTGGCCTCAAGAGAGCGA
>NW_017087438.1:0-333 GCF_001483705.2 Eufriesea mexicana
TTTTATTGCGTTTTATCGCGATTAAAGGGAAGCTAATTGACACTGAAGAGTGATTCTAGGGAACCTAACTTAAAGACTTGTATTAATACTAGATTTATTCTGTGTTATTCTAGATATGTAAAGATGTTACTTGAGATTGTTGACTAGGTTGTCTAATTAACTGCTAAGATTAAATATTAATAACACTGTTTTTATTCGCACACATACTCGTTATTGAATAATAATAAGTCAGGTCTGAGAGACTGATAGCTCTTGAGTCACACGGTGTATCTTCACTCCACTGGAGTTTAACCATAATCGTTTGACAGTGTAATGACGTTATTATTCGGATGA
>NW_017087439.1:0-333 GCF_001483705.2 Eufriesea mexicana
GTTCGAACTCGACACTTTATCGTCATCGGGAGTAGTTTAACTCAAACCACCTTTCCCGTGACATCTTCCTTGTTCCGCGACGGAACAATCAGTAATAACATTATTATTTTATAATTGTCAACACGATCTTTTACACACTTATGATAATATAAGAAGGATCGTGTTAAGCAAAATTTCATTAATTGCTATGTTAGTTGTTGGGAATTTCGTGGAGGAAATAGCCAAACGCACAGGGAAATAACTGTATTTAGTTGTATAGCAATCTTTAGATTTATTACGCGATATAAAATTAAAGCGTATGAGTCTTTTTGAATACCACTATGGGTCACAATG
>NW_017087440.1:0-333 GCF_001483705.2 Eufriesea mexicana
TCTGGCGGACACCTAACACCAGAACCCTCCCCAGCTTCTGCTCTCAGTTTGACGGGACTGTAATGCCCGTTCACGTGGATGCGACAATGTTGCTCGGATGCGGCCTACTCTAAATTAATTCTTTCTCTTCGGCAGTTCAGTCCGCCGAAGTACCGTCACTGAACGGAAGCGCGTGCCAAAATGAGCACAGTGCTTGTGGTTTCTGTATATTTCTGTACGCTTTCCTATGTCTTAAATAACAACTGTGCTGAATAAAGCAGTCGTATATAGATTGCACTCGTATACGATCATTTGGATGCCGGATATACGGGGGGCCCGTACCCAGGAGTCATG
>NW_017087441.1:0-333 GCF_001483705.2 Eufriesea mexicana
TGTACTCTGCTACTCGATGGATTTCTGCGACCTACTGCGCTCTAGTATGCCCTTCTTGGCTCTGCGAATGACAGCAATAGCGGTCTCGGCACGTTATGTTTAGTTAGGCTATGTTTGGTTATGTACCGTTGATTTGTGTTATGCTCGGGCATCTTCGACTTTTCTGATATACACTGCGATTCTAAGGATATCTGTGTCCTGCCCTACACTAATGTGTTCTGCGTGGCTCTGGGGGGACCAGCAAAAGTGGCTGCGGCACTTTAGCTTGAGCCTTGTTACGTTCGGTTTTGTTACGTTTGGTTAGGTTAGGAGAGGATGGCTTTGACTTTAGTG
>NW_017087442.1:0-332 GCF_001483705.2 Eufriesea mexicana
GCACATTCCATATCATTGCAATGGCTATAGCAGGCCAGTAGAATCTTTCCTCCTTATTTATGCGAGAGGGGCAGCTCACCACAATATTAGTGGATGATGTCTATAAAATTGAATTCTACAGCCAGATTCTACAGCACCTGAGCGGCTATTGCACGCAAATAGAATCTTTCCTCCTTATTTATACCAGGAAGATTGCTCACCACCATATTAGTCGAAAATGACAATAAAATAGAAATTTCCAGCCAGGTTCCACTGCATTGCAGTGTCTATAGCAGGTCAATAGAATCTACCCCGCTTATTTAGGCAAGAAAGGTAGCTCACCACTATTATAG
>NW_017087443.1:0-333 GCF_001483705.2 Eufriesea mexicana
TTTCTTCTGAGATTCTTCTTTCCTTTTTTCATTTCGAAATTGAACTCTTAACACTAAAAATTCTGACTTCGATGTTGTAGCTTTGCTCACTTCACTGGGTAATTCTTCTTCTAATATACGTATGATTAACATATACGTTGATACATAATATATATAATATACGTTGATATTTCCTCTTATGCTATTTTCTTGTCTAAGATACTGTTTTCCTTTCTTCATATTGAAGCTACACTCTTAACACTGAACCTATCACTGCACAAATGACCATTTTTAAACCTTTCGTTTCAAATTCCGACTTCGATGTTGTAGCTTTGCTCACTAGACTAGGTAATT
>NW_017087444.1:0-333 GCF_001483705.2 Eufriesea mexicana
CTTTAACTTTTGTGCTATGAACTGCAATGCTATGGATTCCTGCACTCCACTCTGCTCCAACATCTTCTGCTTAGCTCTGCGGAAGGCAGCAATGGAGGTCTCGGCACGTTTGGTTGGGATATGTTACGGCTACGTTACGTTTGGTTAGGGTAGGTAAATATAGCTTTGGCTTTTGTGTCATGCACCGCTACTCGGTGGATTTCTGCGCTTTTCGGTGCGGTAATATGATGTATTTGGCCCTGGGGAGGCCAGAAACGGCGGTCTCGGCTCGTAACACTGAGTTTTCTACATTTGGTTTGATTAGGTCAGGTCATATTAGGTTAGGGTATCTTT
>NW_017087445.1:0-332 GCF_001483705.2 Eufriesea mexicana
TTTCCTCCTTATTTATGCAAAAAAGTTAGCTCACCACAATATTAGGCGGAAGTGTCAATAAAAGTGAGTTTTGCAGCAACATTCTAAAGTATTCCAATTGCTACAGCTCGCCAATAGAACCTTTCCACCTTGTTTATGCAATAAAGTTAGCTCACCACGATATTTGTCGATAATGTCGATAAAATTGAATTTTCCAGGAAGATTCTACAGCTTTGCAAAGAATATAGCACGCCAATTGAATCTTTACTCCTTATTTATGCAATAAAGTCAGCTGACCACGATATTAGTCGAAAATGTCAATAAAATTGAATTTTCCAGCCAGATTCTACAGC
>NW_017087446.1:0-332 GCF_001483705.2 Eufriesea mexicana
TCAATCCTATGGCAAGTACAGCCATCTGCTTGCCAGAGAATAGGTCTATTCAAAATCTATAACATCTTATAGCTTGGTGAGTAGATCGCCTTACGCCTTCAATCCAATGGCAAGTGCAGGCATCTACTTGCCATAGAATAGGTCTATTCAAAGTACATAATCTGCTGTAGCTTGGTGAATAAGTCGCCTAACGCCATCAATCCAATGGCAAGTACAGTCATCTACTTGCCAGAGAATAAGTATATTCAAAACATATAAGCTTCCATAGCTTGGTGATTAGATCGCATAACGCCTTCAATCCAATGGCAAGTATAGCCATCTACTTGCCAGAG
>NW_017087447.1:0-333 GCF_001483705.2 Eufriesea mexicana
AATAACATATTCATTGATTTCTTAATGTCCACAGCATCTCTAGAACAATCAATGCATAGTACGGGTACGTCCAGTGAAATTTACAACTGTCAATAATGTACTTAGTGCGTATACTAACAGAGCACTGCTGTCGTTCCATTAATCCATTCACTTATGATGTATATTCTATACCAATACTGGAATAAAAGATCACAGATTCATTATCCTACGAGACGTTAGCGATTGACGAAACAATACTGAATACGGCCATCATCACAGTACTGTAGCCGCTGGATTAATTGGTTCACTGATTATGCAAATTTCAAAGCAAGTCTAGAGTAGTCAATGTATTCA
>NW_017087448.1:0-333 GCF_001483705.2 Eufriesea mexicana
AACGCCTACAATCCAATGGCCAGTACACCCATCCACTTGCCAGTGAATATGTCTAAACAAAACCAATCGTCTGTTATAGCTTGGTGAATAGGAAGCTAAACGCATTCAATCCAATGGCAATTGCAGGCATCTATTTGCCAGAGAATAAGTCTATTCAAAATCGATAAGCTGTCACAGCTTGGCGATTATATCGCCTAACGCCTTCAATCCAATGAAAAGTTCAGCCATCTACTTGCCAGAGAATAGGCCTATTTAAAATGTATGATCAGTTATAGCTCGGAGATTAGGTCGCCCAACGCCTTCAAATCCATGGCAAGTACAGCAACCTAGTCG
>NW_017087449.1:0-333 GCF_001483705.2 Eufriesea mexicana
ACCAATTAAAGATGTGTGTACATACATATGTGTATTGTAAATAACACTTTTATTATCAGAAAAGAATGGAGCACTAACAAGTTTCATTCCATAGAACAACCTTTTTCCTAACGTTTTGTAATACTTTTTAAATTACAGTTACATATTTAACAAACAATTTTTAGCACGCGTACATTAGTACGCTATTTGTAATACAGCATCTCCTACGTCAAGGAAAACTGGAGATTTAGTAACTTTTATTCTTTATACTGTCATTTCGTAACACGTTTTTCAACAGTTATTACGTGTCTAAAAAATATTTTCCATACGATATTATAATAACTATTCACGACA
>NW_017087450.1:0-333 GCF_001483705.2 Eufriesea mexicana
TCGCATAATCTAGCACTTCAATAGGTCAGTCTCTCAATAATTTAATTTCACAGTATCCAACACCCGAATTTTCCAATATCATAACATTCTAATCTTTCAGCCCTCAATTATCACTTTTCTTTCACAAAACCAATTCAACTTCTTGATTCATCATATTGCTAATAACTAATATTCTAATTTCATTATTTCCAACTCCTGCTCTTTCAACATTCCAATTCCCTAATACACCAAATATCACAATCATCCCAAATAACTCAATATCCCAAAATCACAATCATTAACTTCCAATTCCTACTCCTTCAACATCCCAACACCCTTAATACCCCAAATATC
>NW_017087451.1:0-333 GCF_001483705.2 Eufriesea mexicana
AAGGTTGCGTTACATTACGACTGCATATGTTACGTTTTGATATGTTTGGATAGGACACCTTTGACTGTTGTGAGGTACACTGCAATTCGGCGGATTTCTGCGCTCTTCTTTCCTGTAATTTGCTCTGCTTGTCGCAGGGGAGGACAGCAATCGTTGTCTCGGCACGTCAGTTTGAGGTATGTTTCGACTGGCTAGGATAAGTTATGTCAGGTTACGTAACGATACCTTCGCCTTTTGTGCTTTGCTCTTCAGTGCGGCGGATTCCTGCGCTCTCCTGTACTCTAGTGTACTCCATTCTGCTCTGGTGGGGTCAGCAGCAGTCGAGTAGGTTAT
>NW_017087452.1:0-333 GCF_001483705.2 Eufriesea mexicana
GTTCGGCTTGGGTATCTTTGAATTTTCCGATATACACTGCGATGCTATGGATTTCTGCGCTCTACTCTCCGCAGATGTGTTCCGCTGGGCTCTGTGGAGGCCAGTATTAGTGGTCGCGGCACGTTAGGTTGCGTTTGGTTATGTTCAGTTTGCCTTGGATAGGGAGGATAGCTTTAACTTTAGTGCCATAGTATTCCATTAGGTGTATGTCTGCATCCAACAGTGCTCTAGCGCTCGCATCTTGGCTCTGGGAAGGGCATCGATTGTGATCTCGGCACGTTATGCTGAGTCACGTTAGTTTGGGCTATGCTACTTTTGGTGTGGTTTGGATAG
>NW_017087453.1:0-333 GCF_001483705.2 Eufriesea mexicana
TTCTTTAATAAATTCAGCCAAAAACAGTGGTTTTAATTAGGCAATCAGCATTTATTTCTTTATTTGGCAGACGACAAATATCCAAAGGTACGCCTTTACAACGCAATGATAAAAGTTCATAAATTAATCAGAAATTGAGTGATTTGTTAATGTTTCGCCAAGTGAACAGGAAAATGCATAGAAAATGAGAAAAAAATGCAAACAAACGTCGGAAGCATTGTTGTGTCCATGCAGGTTTGCCTGCATCACGAAAAGAATGTAAGTATTTGTATCAGCATAACCTTCAGTTGTAATTAAATAGTGTAAGTTATGAGCCATTGTTTTTCCACCTTT
>NW_017087454.1:0-333 GCF_001483705.2 Eufriesea mexicana
AGACCCATTCTCTTACATGTAGGTGGCTGTACTAGCCATTGGATTGAAGGCGATAGGCGATCTTCTCACCAAGCTACAACAGGTTATAGATTTTGAAAAGCCTATTCTCTGGCAAGCAGATGGCTGTACTGGCCATTGGATTGAAGGCGATAGGCGATCTATTCACCACGCTATAATAGGTTATAGATTTTGAAAAGACCTATTTTCTGGCAAGTATATGGCCGTAATTGCCATTGGGTTGAAGGCGTTGGGCGATCTATTCACCAAGCAATAACAGGTTATAGATTTAGAATAGACCTATTCTCTGCCAAGTAGATGGCTGTACTTGCCATT
>NW_017087455.1:0-333 GCF_001483705.2 Eufriesea mexicana
TGGACGGACATGTGTATGGATGTATGGATGCGTGTATGGAAGGTCGTATGTATGGATGCATGTGTGGAAGGATGCATGGACGTATGTATGGATGTTTGTATGGATGAATGTATGGATGTGTGCATGGATGTATGTATGGATGCTTTTATGGATGAAAGTATGAGTGTATGTATGGATGTATGTATTGATGTATGTATGAATGTCTGGATGTATGAATGGATTGTTGGGTTGATGTATGGATGGATGGATGTATGGATAGATCGATGTCTTGATGGGTGCATGTATGGATGGATTTATGTATGGAAGGATGGTTGTATGGATGGATGGATGTAT
>NW_017087456.1:0-333 GCF_001483705.2 Eufriesea mexicana
TATAGCACGCCGATAGAATCTTTTCTCCTTATTTATGCAAGAAAGTTTGCTCACAACGGTATACGTTGAAAATGTCAAAGAAATTGTATTCCCCAGTCCGTCTCTATAGCATTGCAATGGCTGTGGCACGCCAATAATATCTGTCATCCTTATTTATGCAAGAAAGTAACCTCACCACGATATTATTCGAATATGTCAATAGAACTGAACTTCCCAGCCAGATCCTGTAGCAATGCAATGGCTACAGCACGTGAATAGAATCTTTCCTCCTTATTTATTCACGAAAGATAGCTCAACACAATATTAGTAGAAAATGGCAATGAAATTGAATAT
>NW_017087457.1:0-333 GCF_001483705.2 Eufriesea mexicana
GCTGAGTTAGGTTACGTTCGGTTTGGCTATGGTAGATTGCGGTAGGTAAGGATGCATTTGACTTTCGAACAGTGCACTGTGGCTCTGTGGGTTTCTGCGATCTGTACTGCTCTACCGTACCCTGCTTCGCTTCGGGAAGGCCAGGAGCAGCGGCCGTGGCTCGTCACGTTGTGTTATGCTGCGTCTGGTTAGGTTAGATCATGCCAGGATAGGTTAGGATATCTACGGCTATTGAGCTATACACTGCTGTTCGGTGGACTTCTGCGCTCAACGTTGCTCTATTATATTCTCCTTGGCTCTGGGGATGCCAGCAGGTGTGGTCGCAGCTTTATG
>NW_017087458.1:0-333 GCF_001483705.2 Eufriesea mexicana
TCGCGGCACGTTAGGTTGTTTTGTGTTCCGGTTGCTTAGGTTCTGCTAGGCTATGTATTGTCCGGATAGCTATAACTTTCGTGCTATACACTGCAATTCTGTGTATTTCTCCGCTCTAATGTGACGTAATATACGCTGCTTTGCTCTTGGGTGACAGAAATAGTGGCCGCTGCGGGTTAGGGTGGGTTAGACTACTTCTATCTAGGTTAGGCTTTTTTTTGGTTCGGTTCGGTGATCTTTGATTTCTGTGTTAAACACTGCCATTCTAAGGACTTCTGCGCTCTGCTCTCCTCTAATATGCTCTGCTAAGTGATGGGGGGCAGCATTAGTGGT
>NW_017087459.1:0-333 GCF_001483705.2 Eufriesea mexicana
GATTACGACAGGCTAGGATTGGGTGGGTTGGGTTAGGATAGGTTAGGTTAGGTTAGGATTGGTAAGGTCAGATTAGGCCAGGTCTGTTCAGGTCAGGTCAGGTCAGGTCATGTCAGGTCAGGTCAGGTCAGGGTAGGACTGGCCATGCCATGCCAGGACAGATCTGGGTGTGTTAGCCTAGGTTAGGTCAGATCAGGCCAGGCCACGCCAGGTAGGGCCACGACATGAAAGGGCAGCTCAAGTCAGTGCAGGCTAGGACATACCAGGTTGGGTCAGGTTAGGTCAGGTCAGGTCATGTGAAGTCAGATCAGATCAGGCCAGGATAGGACAGGT
>NW_017087460.1:0-333 GCF_001483705.2 Eufriesea mexicana
CGTTTGGTCTGGTTAGGTTAGGGTAGCTTTGACTTTAATGGTATGCACGGCTGTTTGGTGGATCTCGGCGCTCTACATTACTTTAATATGCCCTGCTTTTGTCTGAGGGGGCTGTCAATACTATTCTCTGCACGTTATGTTTAGCTGTGCTGCGCATGCTTTGGCTAGGCTAGGATATGTTAGGTTAGGAAATCTACGACTTTTGTACTATACACTGCAATACGTTGGATTACTGCGATCTAAAGTGCTCTAGTATATTACGCCTGGGTATGTGGAGGCAAGCACGGGTAGTCTCGGTGCGTTAGGTTGCATTTAGCTACGTTCGGTTACGTT
>NW_017087461.1:0-333 GCF_001483705.2 Eufriesea mexicana
TCTTTTTATTAAGTTACGTTTGGCTTGGATATGGTAGGTTAAGCTTGGCTACGATGGCTTTGACATTTGTGCTATACAATGCAATGCCGCGATTTCTCCGCTGTACTGTGCTGTAGTAGATCCTGCTTGGCCACGGCGAGGTCAGCAGTATTGGTCTCGGCACACTAGGCTGATATATGTTGCGTTCGATTATGTTACATGCGGTTAGATTGGGACAGGATGGCTTTGACTTTTGCGCTATATGCTGCTATACGGTGGATTTCTGTGCTCTATTGTGCTCTACTATATTCTGCTCGACTCTACGGCGTCCAGCAGCAGTGGTCTCGGCTCGTT
>NW_017087462.1:0-332 GCF_001483705.2 Eufriesea mexicana
TTAGCTTGGTGATTAGATCGCCTAACGCCTTCAATCCAATGGCAAGTAAAGCCATCTACCTGCAACAGAATAAGTCTATCCAAAACCTATGAGATGTTATAGCTTGGTGATTAGATTGCATAACGCCTTCAATCCAATGGCAAGTACAGCTATCTGCATGCCAGAGGATTGGTCTATTCAATATCTATAATCTGTTATAGCTTGGTGAATAGGTCGCCCAAAGCCTCCAATCCAATGGCAAGTACAGCCATCTTCTTGCCAGAGAATATGTCTATTGAAAGTTTATAGTCTGTTATAGCTTGGTGAATACATCGCCTAGCGCCTTCAATCCA
>NW_017087463.1:0-333 GCF_001483705.2 Eufriesea mexicana
CGTGCCTAGACCACCATTCCTGGCATGCCCATCGCCAAGGAGGACATATTGGAGGAGAGTGGATTGCAGAGGTCCATCGAATGGTAGTGTATGGCAGGAAAGTCAAGCCACCCAAACCTGAACCACACAACCTAGCATAACTAAACCTATCCTAACGCAAACTACCGTGCCGATACCAATATTTCTGGCCCTCCCAGAGTAAAGCTGTGCATATTAGAGCACAGTAGTTCGGAGGAACCCTCCAAATACAGTGTATAGCGCAAAAGTCATAGATTGGCTCTCCAAACCTAACCAATCGTAACGTAACCAAACATAACATGACTCACGCTAACG
>NW_017087464.1:0-333 GCF_001483705.2 Eufriesea mexicana
TAGGATGGCATTAACTTTTGTGCTATACAATGCTATTCGTTGGATATCAGCGCTCTACTGTGCCCTTGTACGTCCTGCCCGGCCCTGAGGAGGGCAGAAATCGCGATATGCACTGCGATTTTATAGATTTCTGCGTTCTAGTCTCCGCTAACGTGTTCTGCTTGGCCCCGGGATGCTTGCAATAGGGCCCGCAGCACGAGAGTTTGGGTTAGGTTACGTTTGGTTATGTTACGATTTGCTCTCTTCGGGGAGGATAGCTGTGACGTTAGCTCCATAGTCTCATACTAGCTGGAATTCTGGTCAAAAAGTGCGCTAATATTTTCGGCTGGGCTC
>NW_017087465.1:0-333 GCF_001483705.2 Eufriesea mexicana
GATATACATAGCGGTTCTGTGGATTTCTGCGCTCTACTATCCACTAGTGTGTTCTGCTTGGCTCTGGGGAGGCCAGCAGCAGTGGTCGCGGACGGTTGGGTTGAGTTATGTTAGATTTGGTTATGTTGCCATTGGTTAGGTTATGAGAAGACAGCTTTGACTGTAATGCTACAGTTTGCTATTAGGTGGCTTCCTGCGCACTACAGCGCTTTAACGTTTTCAGCTTGGCTCTGGGAAGATCAGCAATAATGGTCTCGGAACCTAATGTTGAGTTAGGTAACATTCGGTTAGGTTGACCTAGGCTAAGCTTGGCTAGGGTAGATATAACTATTG
>NW_017087466.1:0-333 GCF_001483705.2 Eufriesea mexicana
TGTATGTGTGGACTTGCGGATGTATGTATGTATGGCTGTATGGATCGATGGATGTATGTATTGGTGCATGTATGAACGTATGGATGGATGGATCGATTGTTGGATGTATGTATGGATGGATGTATGTGTGGATGTATGGATGGATGTATGCATGCATGTGTGTATGGTTGTATGTATGTATGGATGGATGTACGTATTGATGTATGTATGGATGTGTGTATGGATGTATGTGTGGATGTATGGGTGGATGTTTGTATGGATGTGTGTATTGGTTTATGTATGTATGTATGGATGTACGCATGGATGTATGTATGGTTGGACGGATTTGTGGAT
>NW_017087467.1:0-333 GCF_001483705.2 Eufriesea mexicana
ACGTTACGGTACTCCATATATCAATCAGCAGAGCACTGTGGCCTGCGTATTAGTGTTTTCAACAATAACATATATATTACAGCAATTCTAGAATGTCAAAATGGAGGTCAATTATCGCTCGAGGAATTAACAAAGGGGGAGAAGGTATTGAGTGCAGCCATCAATATGGTGCTTTAGCCGTTGGACTAATCTCTTCACGGATAATTTAATTTCAACTGCACCTCTAGAATGATCGACGCATATTACGATTATGGTTTCAGATATTTACATTTGACAGTATGGTACTTAGTACATTCATTGACAGAGTGCTGTAGCTGATGAATTAGCATCTTC
>NW_017087468.1:0-333 GCF_001483705.2 Eufriesea mexicana
TATTATTTCTTGAAAATTTTAACGCTTTAAATATTCTATTTCTTATTGTGATATATTACATTCATGAAACATTCTCGCCAACTTTCGTAATCTAAATATTTGTATAACTCCCGAATATCTTTTTCTTTTGCTTAAACCTAATCCAAACGATGTACGTAGAAAGAAAAAGCAATGAATTTCTTTCAATTGATAGAATATTGAAATAGAATATTGGGACATTTTTAGGCATTTTTCAGTTAAATTAAGACAATTTACCAAAAAAGAATCCAGAGATCTATGCATCCGTATATACATTACATTAATAGTGATATAAATAATATAGTATTATTTTTT
>NW_017087469.1:0-333 GCF_001483705.2 Eufriesea mexicana
GCGGTCTTGGATCGTTTGGCTGAGTTCGGCTACGCTCGGCCGTGCTCTGTTTGTTTGGGTTAGGTTCGGGTAGATATGACTTTTCAGATGTAAACTGCGATTCTATGGACTTCTGCGATGTACTCTCCACTAACTTTTTCTGTTCGGCTATGGGGAGGCCTGTAGTAGTGACCGCGTCACGTTATGCTGGGCACGGGTACGTTTGGTTATGTTAGGATTGGAGAGGTTAGGAGAGGATAGCTCTGACTATAGTGATATAGTCCGCTACTAGGTGGATCTCTGTGCCCCACAGGGCTCTAATGCTTTCAGCTTGGCTCTGGGAATGCCAGGAAC
>NW_017087470.1:0-333 GCF_001483705.2 Eufriesea mexicana
ATCCATACATCCGTATCATCCTTACATACGTACATCCATACATACATACATCCATACATCCATACATGCATACATCCATACAACCATACATATATACATCCTTTCATCCATTTACCCGCCCATCCATACATTCGTACATACATAAATCCATACGTCCACACATCCACAAATCCATCCATCCATACATCCATCCAACCATACATACATCTTTACATACATCCATACATACATCCATACATCCATACATCCATACATCCATCCACCCGTTCATCCATCCACCCATACATCCATAAATATGTACATCCATACATCCATACATCCGAATCATCCATA
>NW_017087471.1:0-333 GCF_001483705.2 Eufriesea mexicana
GAAAGGTAGCTCACCACGATATTAGTCAAAAATGCCAATAAAATTATATTTTCCGGACAGATTTTTCTGCATTGGAGTGGCTATAGCACTACAAATGGATTTTTCCTCCTTACGCATGCAAGGAAGTTAACTCACCACGACATTAGACGAAACTGTCAATAAAATTGAATATTCCAGCCAGATTCTATGACATTGCAGTCGCTATTGCACTCCAAAACGATCTTTCCTACTAACTTGTGCAAGGAAGATATCTCCCCACGATATTAGCATAAAATGACAATAAAATTGAATTTTCCAACAAGATTCTATAGCATTGCAATGGCTATTGCACGC
>NW_017087472.1:0-333 GCF_001483705.2 Eufriesea mexicana
TTGCCACGAGATCGGTGAACATATTTATTATTTACTGCGTTGACTTATTAGATCATAATTGAGAAACAGGAAATATACTTTTATAACGCGAAAAGAACGCGAGAATTGGCATAAAACGACTGATCCCAAGGAATATCGCGAGGGATTAAATAAGCGGAGAGCACTACGTTTATTACCCCCCTGCAAGGGGGCTGATGCCGAGAAAACGATGCAACCCTTAGGAAACGATCTATATCGCTTTCGGGTCGCTAACGAACTGTACTCTTTCAACCCTGGCCCATGTGTCATGGTACACGTGTCCGCGAGTCATGGGGGGCTGGTCCTAAAGACGTA
>NW_017087473.1:0-333 GCF_001483705.2 Eufriesea mexicana
CAGAGATCCACCGGATATCGGTGTATAGCACAAAAGTCAAAGCTTTCGAATCCTAACGTAAACAAGCGTAGCCTAATTCAACCTAACGTGCAGGGGACGCCATTGATGGCCTCCCCAGGGTCTAGCAAATTAGAGTACAGCACACTGGGGGGGGGGGCAGGAGTCCATTGAACAACTGTGTATAGCACGATAGACAAAGCTAGCCGGACCAAGCATAACATAACCCAATCTATCCAAACGTAACCTAGCTATATCTAACCTGCTTCGACCGCTATTGCTCTCATCCCGAGAGTCGAGCAGAGTATAGTAGAGTAATGTAGAGTGCAGAAATCG
>NW_017087474.1:0-333 GCF_001483705.2 Eufriesea mexicana
AGAGCAATGTAGAGCGCAGAAATCCACCGATTATCAGTATATTGCACAAAAGTCAAGGCTATCGTATACAAACCTTGCCACGCGTAGGGCGAATATAATTAACATTTCTCAACCTAACGCGCCGAGATCATTATTGCAAGACACCTCAGAGCCAAGCAGGGGATACTAGAATGCAGTAGAGCGCAGAAATCCATCAAACAGCAATATATAGCACAAAAGCCGAGGTTACCGTATCCTAACATGTCCAAACGTAACTTAACCGAACGTAGAATCACTATGCCTAACATGACAAGACCACTATTGCTGGCCTCAAGAGAGACAAGCAGAATATAC
>NW_017087475.1:0-333 GCF_001483705.2 Eufriesea mexicana
CACATTCGCCATTCCATTAACGCATCCATACGTCCATCCAACCATACACCCATCCATAAATCCATCTAACCATCTATCCATCCATCCATACATCCATGCATATATACATCCAAACTTCCATACATCAGTAGATCCGTCCATCCAAACCTCTATCCATCCATACATCCATTTATCGAAACAGCCGCCCATCCATACATCCATCCTTCCATACATCCATCCATACATACATCCAAACATATATACAACCATACATTCAAACATCCATCCATACATACATCCATACATCCAGCATCCATATATCCATAAATCCATCCATTCGTACCTCCATCCTTC
>NW_017087476.1:0-333 GCF_001483705.2 Eufriesea mexicana
TGGATGTGTGTATTTATGAATGTATGGATGTATGTAATGGATGTATGTATGGATGTACGTATGCATTTATGGATGTATTGATGGATGGCTGTATGGATCTGTCGATGTATGGATGGATGTATGTATGGATGGATGGACGTATGGATGCCTGTACTTATGAATGTACGGATGTATGTGTGGATAAATGTGTGGCTGAGTGTATGTGCTGGTTGATGGATATATAGTACGATGGGTGTAAGGACGGATGGAAGTATGGGTGGATGGATGTAAGGATGGATGGATGTATGGATGGATGGATGTATGTAAGTATGCATGTACGAATGGATGTATATA
>NW_017087477.1:0-333 GCF_001483705.2 Eufriesea mexicana
AAATAAATATTTCAGTCGTTCAATTCCATATATTTATACGAAATACAAATTATATAAATTATGTAATAATTACTGTAATATTCATTATAAGTAGTACTTTTTATATTTATATTTATATTTATTTATATTTATATTATATTATATTTTTTTTATATAGATTTCACTATCAGTGTTTATCTTTCTACTTTTTCATATTTTTTAGATACTGCTGCTTAAAATTTCCAAAAACTCTATATTGTAACGAATAATATTATAACAATAACGAGTAATTGAGAATAATTAACGTAATAATTATACTATAATAATTATTCTATTTTTTAAATAAATATTTCA
>NW_017087478.1:0-333 GCF_001483705.2 Eufriesea mexicana
TAATAAAGATTGTCTATTTTTCTACATAAAAAAATTTGTTATTAGTATTTAGTGGGATTGCCTTCTGATTGTATAATTGCTTTAAATCTTCGTTGCATCGAACTTACTAGCTTTTCAGTGATAGTGTTGCGAATTTTATTCCATTTTGCTAACAGTGTATTTTTAATAAACCATATTTTTGAAGAAATACGGTGACTACGAATTTGAAAAGTAAAGGAAATAAGTAAGTACATTGTACATAATTTCTGCAACATGGTATTTCCTGATGAGTAATAATACCGTCAAAATGATGTTTCAAGAATTAACACCGATAATATCCATTAAAATTCACGA
>NW_017087479.1:0-333 GCF_001483705.2 Eufriesea mexicana
TGATCCTATAGTAAATTTAGAATGGCAAAAGATCGATACAGTGTCGCACGAGACATTATATTGCCATAGCAGTGCTTAGTAGAGCCATCATCACGTTAATGCTGAAGTTGGAACCGACTGTTCACTATTCATGTAAATACCAAAGCAGCACTGGTATCAGCAGTGTACATTCTGTTATCGCTAGACATACTTGCAAAGGACAGTAAGGTACTGAGTACATCCACCATCAGAGCACTGTAGCCCGTCTATTAATAAGTTCTATGATGATACATATTCTATAGCTGTACTAGAATGGCAAAAGACAGATTCATTATCTCTAGAAGTACAAAAAAT
>NW_017087480.1:0-333 GCF_001483705.2 Eufriesea mexicana
GCATCTTTCCTCCTTACTTGTGCAAGGATGTTAGCTCACCACGATATTAGTCGAATATGTCATGAAAATTGAATTTTCCTCCCAGATTCCAGAGCATTGCAATGGCTATAGCACGCCAATAGCATCTTTCCCCAATACTTATGCAAGGAAGATAGGTCACCAAGATATTAGTCGAAAATGCCAATAAAATTTTATTTTCCAGGATGATTCTACAGCTTTTCTATGGCCATAGCACGCCAATAGATTCTTTCCTCCATATATATGCACGACAGTTAGCTCACAACGAGGTTAGTCGAAAATGTTAATAAATTTGAGTTTCCCAGAAAATTCTAT
>NW_017087481.1:0-333 GCF_001483705.2 Eufriesea mexicana
AACGAGGAGGAACAACGTATTGAATAGTTATTTATAATGTTATGTCACTTTATGGCTGTGGACGTAAGTGTTTATATTTTTTCAATATTATTTTGTGTGTTTTTATGTAACACTATGTCACTTGTCAAGATTAATTACATGAGTATTTATGTTTTTAGATACTGTCAATATCGTGGTTAGTCTAGTGATTAATTATGGTAGATGAAACAGCATATGAATTATAGGAAAAGTGTATTGAAATACTAAAAAAATCACAGGAAAAATGATGAGATTTTCTTTTATTATTCCCTTAATCTTTTATCTCATTTGATCAGCCATACCTTTTTACTTATA
>NW_017087482.1:0-333 GCF_001483705.2 Eufriesea mexicana
TATGTACGTATGCATGCATGGATGTATGTATGGATGTATGAATGGATGAATATATGGGTGTATCTATGGATGTAAGTACTGATGTATGTGTGGTAGAATGGATAGATGGATTGGTGGGTGGATGTATGGATGGATGGATGTATGGATCGATCGATCTATGGATGGGTGGATGTATGGACGTAGGAATGTATGGATTTACGGATGTATGGATGTATGGATGTATGTATGCTTGGATGTATGGGTGGATGGATGTATGGAACGATGGATGTGTGGAAGGTTGCTTGTATGGGTGGATGGATGTATGGTTCGATTGATGTATGGTTGGGTGGATGT
>NW_017087483.1:0-333 GCF_001483705.2 Eufriesea mexicana
CCTGACTCAACCTAACGTGCCGTGCACACTATTGCCGGTCTCCCCAGAGCCAAGCAGAACACACTAGTGGAGAGTAGAACGCAGAGATCCATAGAAACGCAGTGTATATCTCAAAAGTCGAAGCTTCCCACACCGACACCAAATACTCTGGACATAAACAAACATAGCCTAACTCAACATAACGCGCAGAGACCGATAATGCTGCCCTCCCCAGGGTCAAGCCGGACATAATATAGCACGGCAGAGCGCAGAAATCCACCATATAACAGCGTACAAAACGATAGCTGCAGCTACCTTAACCAAATTTGGTATATCCCAACCTAACCGAACGTA
>NW_017087484.1:0-333 GCF_001483705.2 Eufriesea mexicana
ATAGTAAAGCACTATAGGGAGCAGAAATCCACCTAATAGCAGACTACAGCACTGATGTCAAAGGCATCCTCTCCTAACATAGCCAAACGTAACATAACCAAGCATAACCCAACCCAATGTGACTTGAGGCGACCACTATTGCTGGCCTCCCCAGGGTCCAGCGGAACACGTTAGAGCGGAGTAGAACGCAGGAAACCATATAATCGCTGTGTATATCAGAAAAGTCAAAGCTACCCAAGCCTACCTCAAACAAACACAACGTAGCCAAATATAGCCTGACCCAACCTAACGTGCCGAGACCGCTATTGTTTCTCTCCCCAGGGCCAAGCTGGG
>NW_017087485.1:0-333 GCF_001483705.2 Eufriesea mexicana
ATTCTGTTGGCGTGCTATAGGCATTGCAATGCTGTAGAATCTGGAAGGAAAATACAATTTTCTCTACATTTTCGACTAATATCGTTGTGAGATAACTTTCTTGCATAAAGAAGGGGGAAATATACTGTTGGCGTGCTGTGGGCATTACAATGCTAAAGAATCTTGCTGGAAAATTCTATTTTATTGATATTTTCGAATAACACCGTGGTGAGCTATCTTCCTTGCATAGCTACGGAGGAAAGATACTTCTGGAGTACTATATCCATTGCGATGCTGTAGAATCTGGCTCTAAAATTCAATTTTATTGACATTCTCGACCAATAACGCGGTGAG
>NW_017087486.1:0-333 GCF_001483705.2 Eufriesea mexicana
CATCCTCGCATATATAAGTAGGATAGATCCTATTGGCGTGCTATAGGCATTGCAATGCAATAGGATCTTCCTGGAAAACGCAATTTTATTGACATTTTTGACTAATATCGTGGTGAGCCATCTTCCTTGTATAAATAAGGAGGAAAGATACTATCGGTGTGTTATAGCCGTTGCAATGCTCTGGAATATGGCTGGGAAATTCAATTTTATTGAAGTTTTCGGCTAACATCGTGGTGAGCTAACAGTCTTGCATAAAAAGGGATGAATGATTCTATTGGCTTGCTGTAGCCATCGCAATGCTATAGAATCTCTATGGAAAATTCAATTTTATTG
>NW_017087487.1:0-333 GCF_001483705.2 Eufriesea mexicana
AGTAGTGGTCGCGGCACATTAGTTTGAGTTATGCTGCGATTGGATAGGTAAGGTTTCGTTTGGCTAGGAGAGTGTAGATTTGCCACTTGTTCTATACACAGCCATTCCGTGGACTTCTGCGCTCTACTGTGATCTAATATGCTCTGCTTGGCTCTGGTGACGACAGCAGAAGTGGTTTCGGCACGTTACATTTGATTAGGTTACGTTTGGCTATGCCACGATTGGTTAGGCTAGGAAATGGTAGCTCTAACCTTTGTGATGTACACTGCAATTCGGTGTATACCTGAGAACTACTGTTCCCTAATGTATTCCGCTCGTCTCTGTGGATGCCAG
>NW_017087488.1:0-333 GCF_001483705.2 Eufriesea mexicana
TCCGCTATTCGGAGGATTCCTACGCTCTACATCGCTCTACTGTAATCTGCTCGACTACGGGGGCCCAGTTATAGTTTTCCCGGCACGTTTCGTTGAGTTAGGTTACATTTGGCTTGGCTATGTTATCTTTGGTTAGGCTTGGGTTGCTATGACTTCCGTGGTATAGATTGTCGTTCGGCGGATTTCTGCGCCCTACGTTGCCCTAGTACGTTTTGCTTGGTTCTGTTGAGGTCGGCAATAATGCTCTCGGCACGTTAGGTTGGGTTACGAAACGTTTGGTTAGGTTACGTTTTGTTTGTTAAGGATAGAGTCATTTAGACTTTCTTGCTATAC
>NW_017087489.1:0-333 GCF_001483705.2 Eufriesea mexicana
AATGCTTTTGTCCCAGAATTGCCAACGACGTGGTATACACGTTCTGACACACGTGCCTGTGAACTTCTTAGTGCTAGCGCAAGTGGTTAAGGAAATCTTAATTTAAGAAGAAATTTGGAAATTAGAACCGAGGTGTTGCTGTTACTATGCTATTATCCATCATTCCGCCGTTATATCGAATATATCTTTCCCACAATCCTCTTACGGAGCATCCTAAGATATACGATAAACCTCTACAAGAAAAATGTGTAAATTCCAAATAAATACTACATTTCGCATACCACACGATTGTAGTGAGCTTCAATGAACTGTCACCTAGTGAACTGCAATGTT
>NW_017087490.1:0-333 GCF_001483705.2 Eufriesea mexicana
TTAGGTTATCACAAGTGCGGTTAGTGTAGCTTCGACTTTTGTGCTGTACACTGCTATTCGGTGGATTTCTGAGCTGTGCGGTGATCTAATACACTCTGCTTTGCTCTGGGGAGGACAGTAATTGAGGCCGCTCCGTGTTAGGCCGTGTTAGGTTACGTTACGTTATGTCACATTTGGTTAGGTTAGGATAGGCTACTTTGACTTTTGTGCTATTCACTGCTATTTCTGCGCTCTAATATGCTATAATATGCTCTCGTTGGTTCTTGGGTAGACAGGAATAGTGCTCTCGGCACGTTAGTTTGAGTAAGGTTACTCCTCGATAGGTTGGGTTAT
>NW_017087491.1:0-333 GCF_001483705.2 Eufriesea mexicana
TATGGATGTATGGGTGTATATCCGTATGGTTGTATGGATGGCTGGATTTATCAGTGGATGGACCTATAGTTGGATGTATGTATGGACGTATGTATGGATGTATGTATGGATGGATGTATGTATGGATCAATGGTTGGATGGATGGAATGATGTATGGATGGATTTAGGTATGGATGTGCGGATGTACCAATGTATGGATGCACGGATGTATGGATGTACCTATGTATGGATGTATGTATGGATGCTTGTATGGATGAATGTATGGTTGAGTGTATGTGTGAATGTACGAACGTATGGGTTTACGGATGTATGGATGTATGGATCTATATATGT
>NW_017087492.1:0-332 GCF_001483705.2 Eufriesea mexicana
GCAGTACTTGCCATTGGATTGAAGGCGTTAGGCGATCTATTCACCAAGCCATAACAGATTATAAATTTTGAATAGACATATTCCCTGTCAAGAGGGTGGCAGTACTTGCCATTAGATTGATGGCGTTAGGCGATCTATTCACCTAGCTATAACGGGTTATATATTTTGAACAGACCTCTTCTCTGGCAAGTAGATGGCTGTACTTGCCATCGGTTTCAAGGCGTTGGGCGATCTATTCTTCATTCTATAACAGGTTATAGATTTTGAACTGACATATTCTCTGGAAAGTAGATGGCTGTTCTTGCCATTGGATTGAAGGCGTAAGGCGATCT
>NW_017087493.1:0-333 GCF_001483705.2 Eufriesea mexicana
TGGTTTGGTTAGGTTTGTTTGGGTTAGGTTTGGGTATCATTGTCTTTTGAGTTGTACGCTGCCATTCTATGAGCATCTGCGCTCTACTCTCTTCTAATGTGTTAAGCTTGGCGCTTGGGAGGCCACCAATAGTGTTCGGGTCACATTAGGCTGAGTTAGATTACGTTTGGTTATGTTAGGCTATGTTGGGTTAGGTTGGGATAGCAATGACTTTTGTGCTACACGCTGCCATTCTATGGACTTCTGCACTCTACTTTGTGCTACCACGCTCTGCTAGTCCCCGGGGATGCCAGGAATGGTGATCGCGGCACGTCATGTTGGGATATGCGGCGA
>NW_017087494.1:0-333 GCF_001483705.2 Eufriesea mexicana
TGCATAAATAAGGAGGGAAGGCTCTATTGGCGTGCTATAGCCACATCAATGCTATAGAATCTGTATGGAGAATACGATTTTATTCACAATTTCGACTAATATCGAGGTGAGCTAGCTTTTGTGCATAAACGAGATGGGAGGATCCGATTGGCGTGCTGTAGCCATTGCAATGCAACAGAATCTGGTCGGAAAATTCAATTTTATTTACATTTTCGACTAATTCCGTGGTGAGCTAACTTGCATGAGTGAGGAGGAATAATTCCATTGGCATGCTATAGCCATTGCAATGCTATAGATTCTGGTTGGAAAAATCAATTCTATTGTCATTTTCGG
>NW_017087495.1:0-333 GCF_001483705.2 Eufriesea mexicana
AGTATGTTCAGCTTGAACCTGGGCTTTCAGCAATAGTGGTCTCGGCACGTTGGGTTAAGTTATGATACGTTTGGCAATATTACGTTTGGACGTGTTAGGAGAACATATCTTTGACTTTTTCGCTATACAATGCTGCTCGACGGATTACACCTCTCGACGTTGCTATACCCCACACTGCTCGACTCTGCGGAGGCCAGTAATAGTGTTGCTGGGACGTTAATTTGTTTTAGGCTACGTTTGGTTATGTCATATTTGTTCAAGGTAGGAGATGATAGCACTGTCTTTTCTGCACTACACTGCTTTTCGGAGGACTTATTCACTACACTGTACTCT
>NW_017087496.1:0-333 GCF_001483705.2 Eufriesea mexicana
TTAGGGAGGTGAAAGAAATTCTAACTTTCGTCGCATCATACTTCTCTTTTTCCAAAATCATTCTTACTTCCTCGATCGGTGACATGCACAATGCAGTACCTCGCCTCATGGCGCCATGTATCCTAAATCTTCGAGCACATCCCTTCGATTCTCTGGCATAAACATTCGTCCCATTCAATCGATACTCACACACCATCCATGTTAAAGACGTTCATTCATTCGTATATATATACTTGGACTTTCCTCCCCTAGGTAAGGGATAATAAACATGCCTCGGGTTCAGTCGAGCGTTCAGGACACAGTGCAACATCTGGAGTGCATGTGAAGGAACCG
>NW_017087497.1:0-333 GCF_001483705.2 Eufriesea mexicana
GCGGTCGTCGCAGATTCGGTTGAGTTTTGTTACGCTTGGTAAGGTTAGGTTAGGTTAGGTTTAGTTACGTCATCTTTGACTTTTGTCCTTTACACTGCTATTTGTTAAATTTCTGCGCTCTACTCTGTTCTAGTATACTCTGCTTGGCTGTGGGGAGGCCAGCAGTAGTGTTCGCGACAAGTCAGGCAGAGATATGTTGCGTTCGGTTAAGTTACGTTTGGCATGGTTGGGGTACCGTAGCTTTCACTTTTGCTCTGCATTGCTATGCTACATACTGCTCGGATCTCGGAATGCCAGCAATAGTGGTCCTGGCATGTAAGGTTGTGTTATGTT
>NW_017087498.1:0-333 GCF_001483705.2 Eufriesea mexicana
GATATTGGTCTAAAATGTCAGTAAAATAGTTTTTTCCGGCAAGATTCTATAGCGTTGCAATGGAAGTAGCACGCCAACAGAACCTTTACTCCCTATTTATGCAAGAAAGTTAGCTCACCACGATATTAGTCGAAAATGGCAATAAAATTGAATCTTCCAGGATGACTCTATAGCTTTGCAATGCCCATAGCACGCCAAAAATTCTTTCCTCCTTCTATATGCAAGAAAGTTAGCTCACAACGATATTAGTCGAAAATGTCAACAAAATTGTACTTTCCAGTCACATTCTATACCATTGCAATGGCTATAGCACGCGTATTGCATCTTTCCTCC
>NW_017087499.1:0-333 GCF_001483705.2 Eufriesea mexicana
AGAGCAGAGTATAGTAGTGCAATGTAGAGCACAGGGATCCACCGAATAGCAGTGTATCCCGCATAAGCAGAAGATACCCTTGCCTAACCTGACCTAACCTGACATAGCCGAAAGTACCATAGCCCAACGCAGCGTACCGCGACCACATCTGCTGGCCTCCCAAAAGCCAAACATAATGCATCAGAGCACAGTGGATCACAGAAATCCACTTGTCAACAGTGTATAGCACAAAATTCAAAACTACCCTGACCAAACTCGACCACACCTATCCTAAGCTAACGTAACCTGACTCAACATGACGTGCCACAACCACCATTGCTCGCCCACCCAGGG
>NW_017087500.1:0-333 GCF_001483705.2 Eufriesea mexicana
GAGCGCAGAAAGACACCAAATAGGAATGAATAGCGCAAAAGGCAAAGAAAGCCTGTCCTAACCTGGACAAGCGTAACATAACCAAACATAGCCTAGATCAATGTGACGTGCCGAGAGTACTATCGCTGGCATGCCCAGAGACAAGCAGCGCGTATTAGGTTTTAGCAGAGCACAGGAATCCATCGAATTGTAGTGAATAGCACAAAAGTCAAAGCTGTCATCTCCTAACCTAACCAATCGTAACACAACGAAACGTAGCATAACACAATTAAGAGTGACGCGACCACTACCGCTGTCCTCCACAAAGCAAAGCAGTAAATATTAGACCGCGTG
>NW_017087501.1:0-333 GCF_001483705.2 Eufriesea mexicana
CTGTCCCGACCTAACCTGACCTGACCTGACCCTACCTGGCCTGGAATGGCATGACCTGGCCAGCCCTGGCCTGACCTGACCTGACCAGAACTGACCTGACTCGACCTGACTTGACCTGACCTTGCCTGACCTGGCCTGACCTGAACAGATCAGAACTGACATCATCTGACCTGACCTGACCTGACCTGACCTGACCTGAGCAGACCTGACCTGACCTGACCTGATCTGACCTGACCTGACCTCAACTGAACTAACCTGACCTGTCCTGGTCTGACCTGGCCTGACCTGAGCTGAAATGAACTGACCTTATCTGACCTGACCTTTCCAGAACTG
>NW_017087502.1:0-333 GCF_001483705.2 Eufriesea mexicana
GAGCGCAGAAATCCACCGAATAGCAGTGTAAAGCACAAAATGCTAGGTTACACTATCCTAACAGAGCCGTGTGCAACAAGCCATACGTAACGTAGCTCAACCTAACGTACCTAGACAGCTATTGCTGACCTTTCTAGCGCCAAGCAGGATAAGCTAGAGCACAGTAGAGAGCTGAAATCCGCTGCATGGAAGTGTAAGGCACAAAAGTTAAGTCTATCCTTACTTAAACTGACAAAACCTAAGCAAACCAAACGAGATAACACGAACTAACTCGTCTGGTCCACTGTTGCAGGTCTCTACATCGCCAAGCAGAACATGTTAGAGGAGAGTAGC
>NW_017087503.1:0-333 GCF_001483705.2 Eufriesea mexicana
TGGAGAGGCCAGCAATAGTGGTCGCGGCGTGTTAGGCTAAGTTCGGTTACGATTGTTTATGTTACGTTTGATTGGGTCAGGCCAGGATGGCTTTGTCTTTTGTGGTATAAACTGCTGTTCTGTGGACTTCTGCACCTTACTGTGATCTTGTATGCTCTGCTTTTCTGGGGGGGGGGGGGGGCAGGGATTGCGGCCGTGGCACATTAGCATGAATTATGTCACGTTTGGTTATGTTACGTTTGTCTGGAACAGATTAGGATAGCATTGACCCTTCTGCTATACCCTGCGGCCTTTAGATTTCGGCGCTCTCCTCCACTCTACTGTGTTCTGCTT
>NW_017087504.1:0-333 GCF_001483705.2 Eufriesea mexicana
TTCTATTGCATTGCAAAGTCTATAGCACGCCAATAGAACATTTCCTCCTTATTTATGCAAGAAAGACAGCTCTACACGATATTAGTAAAAAATGTCAATAAAATTGAATTTTCCATCCAGATTCTACGGCATTGCAATTCCTATAGCTGTACAAAAGGATCCTTCCTCCTTTCTTATGCAAGGAATATGGCTCACCACGGTATTAGTCGAGAATGTCAATAAAAATGAATTTTCCAGCCAGATGCTATGGTAATGCAATGGATATAGCACGCCAATAGAATCTACCCTCCTTATTTATGTAAAAAAGATAGCTCACCACGATATTATTCGAAA
>NW_017087505.1:0-333 GCF_001483705.2 Eufriesea mexicana
TAGTATTGCGACTGTGTTTTCGAGTGTGGTCTGTTGACAGCGCGTTGACATCTAACGTTTGGGTCCAGATTTTGTCGAGCTAAATGGCACGGGAAGGGGTTAATCACTTGCGTTGGCAAGAAATTCACAGACACGTGTGCCAGAACATCCATGGTTTCAGTGACAATTGCCTGACGACGTGTGTACCACGTCGTTGACGATTCTGCCACAAAAGCATTACGACGTGCGTGACACGTTTTTCCAACATAAGTGGATAATAACTCCAATCTTATCGATCACGATCGATTCATGTCTCCAGAGCTAAATTCGCGACTTATTTCACAAATTTCAAGG
>NW_017087506.1:0-333 GCF_001483705.2 Eufriesea mexicana
AAACATAACCAAACGTATGATACCCCAAACTACTGCGCCGAGACCACTATTACTGGCTTGCGCAGAGCCGAGCAGTACATGCCAGAGCACAGTAGAGCGCAGAAGTCTACCGCATTACAGTATAAAGGACAGAAGTCAGAGATACCCTAACCTATCCCAAACAACCCTAACCTAACCAAACGAAACCTTTCTCAACTTGACTAGACGCGGCTACTAATGCTGGCCTATCCAGAGCAAAGCAGAGCATATTAGATGAAAGTAGTGCGCAGGATTACGCCGAAGCGCAGTTTACAGCACTAAATGTCAAGGTTATCCTAGCCTAACCTAACCAAG
>NW_017087507.1:0-333 GCF_001483705.2 Eufriesea mexicana
TCCCTTTTTCGTACGTTCTTCGTCCTTCGTTCGTTCTTTGTCCGTCCTTCGTACGTTCTTCGTTCTTCGGCCCTTTTTCGTACGTTCTTCGTCCGTTTTTCGTTCTTCGTCCTTCGTCCCTTTTTCGTATGTTCTTCGTCCGTACTTCGTTCTTCGTTCTTCGTCCTTCGTCCCTTTTTCGCCCGTCCTTCGTCCGTTCTTCGTTCTTCGTCCTTCGTTCCTTTTTCGTCCGTCCTTCGTCCGTTCTTCGTCCTTCGTCCGTTCTTCGTTCTTCGTCCGTTCTTCGTTCTTCGTCCTTCGTCCCTTTTTTGTACTCTCTTCGTCCGTTTTTCG
>NW_017087508.1:0-333 GCF_001483705.2 Eufriesea mexicana
ATTTATGGTTGTATGTAAGGATGTATGTATGGATGTATGTTTGGATGAATGTATGTGTGTATGTATGGATGTATGTATTGACGTGTGTATGGATGTATGGATGGATGGATTGATTGGTCGGTGGATGTAGGGATGGATGGATGTATGGTTCGATGGACGTATGTATGGGTGGATGTATGGATGAATGGACATGTGGATGGATGGATATATGGATGGATGCATGTATGGCTGAATGGCTGTATGGATGGAGGGATGTATGAATGGACTTATGTATGGAGGGACGGATGTATGTATGAATGTATGTATGGATGTAATTAAAGATGTATGTATGGA
>NW_017087509.1:0-333 GCF_001483705.2 Eufriesea mexicana
TTAATCATCTTTTAATTCATTCAACTATATTACATTTTTATGGATTATCTAATCTAATTGGAACAAATAGAAATATTAACAAAAGTTTATTTGGTCGATATTTTTCACATAAAGATTTATTAAGATTTATTTTAATTTCATCAGTTATAACATATACATATTTTCAATTTCCATGTCATTTTAGTGATCCTGATAATTAAAAAATGGCTAATTCTGTAATTACTCCCAATCATAGTGAACCAGAATGATATATTTTGCTTGCTTATTCATTTCTACGATCAATTCCTTGTAAATTAGGAGGGGTTTCAGGTTTAATTTCTTCAACTACAATTT
>NW_017087510.1:0-333 GCF_001483705.2 Eufriesea mexicana
CATGAAACATGTACGAATTGTAAATAATTGTAACTGCTAGTTGAAAACGAGAGTGATATCTCTCTATGTTGCAGCAGTAATTGAAATTTAATCTAAATTTCTGCTCTGGCATATACACACACAGCTTTTTAATTAAACTATTATCTGGCTCTATCAACGATAACCGATGCAAACTAGACATGTAGATAACCTCATAATTTTGTAATGTTAGAAACTATTTCAGTCTTTATCACTAATACTAATAATATATCGTGAAAGAGCGATTTAACAACAAATACGAAAGGCACTCGGTCAGCTATTGAAATATCTGTATCTGTATCAAATATGTTGTTT
>NW_017087511.1:0-333 GCF_001483705.2 Eufriesea mexicana
TATCCTAACATTTCCGAACCTGCCGAGGCCGCCATTGTTGGAACCCCAGAGCCAAGCAGAACATACTAGAGCACAGTGGAGCGCAGACATCCAAGGAATAGCAGTGCATATAACAAAAGTCAAAGTTATCCTCTGCTAACCAAACCAATCGTTGCATACCCAAACGTAAACTGACACAACCTAACGTGCAGCTCCTACTAATGCTAGCCTCACTAGGGACGAGCATAGTATAGCAGAGCAGAGTAGACCGCAGATGGCCACCGTATAAAAGTCTATACCAAGAAAGTCAAAGCTATTCGGACTTAACACAAACGTGCGTAACCTCATCAAACG
>NW_017087512.1:0-333 GCF_001483705.2 Eufriesea mexicana
GTAACGCAACCAAACGTATCATGGCTCAACCGAACGTGCCGATACCACTATTGCTGGCATCCCGAGTGCCAAGCCGGAAATGTTAGAGCACAGTAGATCGCAGAAATCCAACGAATGACACTGTATAGCACAAAGGTCCTAGCTTTCCTGTCATATCCTAGCCAATCGCTAAATAACCAAGCGCGACCTAACACACTCTAACGGGCCGCGGCCACTATTGCTGGCCTCTACTGAGCCGGGAAGAAATATTAAGGCACAGTGGAGCGCAGAAATCCACCAAATAGTAGTGCATAGCGCAAAAGTCAAAGCTATCCTATGCTAACCCAACCAAAC
>NW_017087513.1:0-333 GCF_001483705.2 Eufriesea mexicana
TATTATCGTGGTGAGCTACCTTTCTTGCCTAAATAAGCAGGGTAGATTTTATTGGCGTGCTGTTGACATTGCAATGATATAGAGTGTGGTTGAAAATTCAATTTTATTTACATTTTCGGCTAATATCGTGGTGAGATATCGTTCCCGCATATATAAGCAGGATAGATTCTATTGGTGTGCTATAGGCATTCCAATGCAATAGAATCTTCCTGGAAAATTCAATTTTATTGACACTTTCGACTAATATCGTGGTGAGCTGTCTTTCTTGCATATATAAGCAGTTTAGATTCTATTGACGTGCTATAGATATTGCAATGATATAGAATGTGGTTG
>NW_017087514.1:0-333 GCF_001483705.2 Eufriesea mexicana
ACTCAACAGTTTTTGAAATATTTACGATTAAAGTTTTATTACTACTCTAATTATACCTTTATTTCCATCAACTTACAATTAGAGTCGTGGCCTAACGGCGATGGTTCGACATTCTTATGCCGAAAAACCGTCGTTTGATTCCCGTCCCCATAGTTTTTGGTAGTTTTTTAATATATTTTTTATTTTGTGTTCATTTTTCGTCTATGAAAACATTGTAAATAAACAATTGTGAACAAAATTTCTTAATAAAATAATTTATATTTTACGCTTTCTTATGCTAATATATATTTATTACAAAATAATAAGAATATTATGCAACAAAAATACTTTTCT
>NW_017087515.1:0-333 GCF_001483705.2 Eufriesea mexicana
CAAACCTTACGAGCAGGGACCACTACTGCTGGCCTCCCCAGAACCAAGCAGGACATTCTAGCACTGTAGGGCGTAGAAATCTTCCGAATGGCAGTGTAAATCGCGAAGGTCGAAGCTACCCTTACCAAATCTGACATACCCTAACAAGATCAAACGTAACCTAACCCAACCTAACACGCCGAGACCACTATTGTTGCCCACCCCAGATGCAAGCAGAACATACCAGAGTACAGTAAAGCGCAGAAGTCCACTTAACAACAGATTGTACCACGAAACTCTAAGCAATCCGAACATAACCCATACTAATATAACCTAACCAAACGCAGCATTACA
>NW_017087516.1:0-333 GCF_001483705.2 Eufriesea mexicana
GCGTTCGGCGACCTATTCCCCAAGCTATAACAGGTTATAGATTTTGAATAGCACTATTTTCTGTCTAGTAGGTGCCTGTAATTGCTATTTTATTGAAGGCGTTTGGCTAGCTATTCTACAAGCTATAGCAGATTATAGATTTTGAAAAGACCTATCTTCTGGCAAGTAGATGGCTCTACTTGCCATTGGATTGACGGCGTTATGCGATCTACTCTCCAAGCTATAACAGGTTATAGATTTTGGATAGACCTATTTGCCTCCAAGTAGATATCTGCACTTGCCATTGGATTGAATGCGTTAGGCGATCTATTCTCCAAGCTATAACTGGTTATA
>NW_017087517.1:0-334 GCF_001483705.2 Eufriesea mexicana
AGTAGTGGTCTCGGCACGTAAGTTTGAGTTAGGCTTCGTTTAGCTATGCTGGGTTCTGTCAGAAAACTATAGGGTATCTTCGGCTTTTGCGCCTAGAAATTCAGTCCGGCGGGTCTCTGCGTTTTCCTGTGCTCTAGCATATTCTGCTTTGTTCTGGATATTTCAACAATGATGGCCTAGGCACGTTTGGTTGACTTAAGTTACGTTTCTTTGTGTTAAGTGTAGCTAGGTTAGGATAGGGTAGATTTGATTTTCGTGATGTATGCTGCTATTCGGTGGATTTCTGCTCACTACTGCGATCTAATGTTCGCAGCGTTGCTCTGGGAATTCCAGA
>NW_017087518.1:0-334 GCF_001483705.2 Eufriesea mexicana
TGAAGTGGAGCCAGCTTGGGCGTTGAAATGACTTGAATTGGCGCGTATTAATTTTAACACTGTATTGTACCTTACTTTTTCCACCATGTGCAAGGTTATAGAGATAGCGAGGGTGTAAAGTGCAGAGTTTTGGTCCGCTGAGGGAGAACCTGGGCGATGTGTCAGTCCCTTCGCATGACTGTATTTGGAGAACAGGTTGAGATTGTGAGTCGAGCAAATTGTGAGTTAGAATTGAGCATTGTAGTATGGTATTGGTCGTTGCAAGAAATCTAATAGAACCATTGAACTACGGCAAGAGTTGTTCAGCCTCCTGTCACTGGATAGTAGCATTATT
>NW_017087519.1:0-333 GCF_001483705.2 Eufriesea mexicana
AATTTAAATTTTCCAAACCCATTCTATATTAATGCAATGGCTATAGCACGCCAAATGAATCTTTCCTCCCTATTTATGAAAGAAAGGTAGCTCGCCACAATATTAATCGGAAATGTCAATAAAATTGAATTTTCCATCTTCATGCTCTAGCAATGCCATGCCTACGGCAGGCCAGTAGAATCTACCCTCCTTATTTATGCAGTAAAGTTAGCTCACCACGATATTAGTCGAAAATGTCAATATAATTGAAGTTTCCAGCCAAATTTTATTGCATTGCGACGACTATAGCACGTGAATTGACTCTTTCCTCCTTATATATGGAAGATAGTTATC
>NW_017087520.1:0-334 GCF_001483705.2 Eufriesea mexicana
CCTAACCCAACCGACCAAAACGTAGCATAGCTCAACATGACGAGCCGCAACCGCCGCTCCTGGCCTCCGCAGAGCAAAGCAGAAGGTAGTAGGACACAGTAGATCACAGGCATCCACCGAAAAGCAGTGAAAAGCATGAAAGTCAAAGTAGCATATCCTAACATAGCCAAACGTGACATACCCAATCGTATCCTAACTGAACCTAACACATCGAGACCAATATTGATGGCCTTCACAAAGACGTGCAGAATAAGCTCAAGTACTGTAGAGCGCAGAGACCCACCGCATTGCTGAGAATAGCGCAAAAGCCGTATACATGCTTACCTAACCTGAC
>NW_017087521.1:0-334 GCF_001483705.2 Eufriesea mexicana
TTCTTGTTATTTATCATTAAGGTAAGAGAGGGATTATCTATACTCTCTTATCTTTATTGAATTGCCTCATGCAATATGTATACTTCGTTCAGACATACGTTGAATCCCGGAAACGCCAATATTAAACAAGAGACACTCGCACAACTATCTGCATATTAATTTTACTTTATTTCATAGTATCCACTCCTCAAGCACACATAACCGAGGGTACCTAACGGAAATGAAGATACGCGAGGCATAGTTGCATCGATATATAGGTCCCAACCATATCCATCAAGTTATTAGTACGACACACAATTTCTAAATGTGAAACACTAATACTCAACGGTTCGTT
>NW_017087522.1:0-334 GCF_001483705.2 Eufriesea mexicana
TATGTTTGACCTTTGGCTATAAAATGCAATGCGGTGGTTTGTGCGCTCTGCTGTGCTCTAGTGTCTTCTGCTCGGCTCTTGGGGGTCAGCAGTAGCGGTCTCAGCACGTTAGGTTTAGGTATGTCACGTTTGGTTATTTCACGTTCTGTGAGGATTGAACAGGACAGCTTAGATATCTGCGCTATACACCACTACCTTCGAACACCTGCGCTATACTGTGTTATAATATTCTCTGCTTGGCACTTGGGTCGCCACGAATAGTGGTCTCGGCGTGTTAGGTTTAGTTAGGCTACGTTCACAAATTACAAGTTTGGTTATGATAGGACAGAGTATC
>NW_017087523.1:0-334 GCF_001483705.2 Eufriesea mexicana
TTGTGCTACACACCGCTATACGGTGGACCTCTGCGCGCTACTGTGGTCCAGTATATTCTGCTTGGCTATGGCGAGCACAGCCGTATTGGTCTCTGTACGTTTGTCTGAACTAGCTAGCGTTTGTTTATGTTACGTTTCGTTAGGTAAGTATAGGTTAGCTTAGACTTTTGTGATATGCACTGCTATTCGGTTTATATCTGCGATCTACGTTGCTCCAATATACACTGCTCGACTCTCAGGAGGACAACAATAGCGGTCTCGCTGCGCTAGTTTGTGCTAGGTTACGCCTGGCTTGGCCGGGTTAGGTCACGATTGGTTTGTCTAACTTTGACTT
>NW_017087524.1:0-334 GCF_001483705.2 Eufriesea mexicana
ATGTCAACAAAATTGAACTTTCCATGCAGATTTTGTTGCATTGCGACGACTATAGCACGCCAAATGGATCTTTCCTCCCTATTTATGCAATGAAGTTAGATCACCACGATATAAGTCGAAAATTTCAATAAAAGTGAATTTTTCAGGAATATTCTATAACTTTGCAATGCCTATAGCACGTCAATAGAATCTTTGCTCCTTATTTATGCAAGAAAGTTAACTCACCACAATATTTGTGGAAAATGTCAATAAAATTGAACTTTCCAGCCATATTCTACAGCATTGCGGCGGCTATAGCAAGTGAATTGTATCTTTCCTCCTTATATATGCAAGT
>NW_017087525.1:0-334 GCF_001483705.2 Eufriesea mexicana
GATAGGTTGAGTTATGTCACGTTTGGTTATTCTACGATCGGCTAGGTTAGGAGGTGATTGCTTTGACTTTTGTGTTGTACACTGCTACTCGGAGGATTTATGCGCTGTACTGTGCTCTAGTATGTCGTGTTTGGCACTTGGGAGGGCAGCAACGGTGGTCACCGCACGTTATATTGAGTTAGCGTGTCTGTTTGGGTTAAGCTTGGGTAGCTTTGACGTCTCTGATATACACCGCGATACTATGGATTTTTGCGTTCTACCGAGCACTAGTCTCCTCTGCTTGGCTCTGGGGAGGCCAGCAATAGCGGTCTCAGCACGTTATGTTGAGACATGT
>NW_017087526.1:0-334 GCF_001483705.2 Eufriesea mexicana
CAAAGCTACACAAGCCTAACCCAAACAAGCAGGACATAACCGAACATAGCGTAACTCAACGCAGCGTGCCGAGGCAGCTATTGATGCCGCCCAGAGCGAAGCACGACATACTAGACCACAGTAGAAGGTTGAAATCCACCAAGTAGCAGTGTGCAGCACAAAGCTATAACTATCGTAATCAAACTTAGCCTAACACAACCTAACCGAACGTAACCTGACTCAACATATGTAGCCGGGACCATTATTCCTGGCCTTCGCAGAGCCAAACTGGAAATACTAGAGCATTGTATTACGCAGGAATCCACCCAATAGCAGTCTATAGCACTAAAGTCAA
>NW_017087527.1:0-334 GCF_001483705.2 Eufriesea mexicana
TTAGCCTACTGTTAATAACAAATTGTTCAAAGCATGAATTTGTGGTAAAAATGAATTGAACGTAAATATCAAACAAGATTTATTTATAAATTTCTCGTACCACTGATTAAATGAATTTGTTAAGAGAATAGATAGCTCTGGGTAACACTGTCCGATAAATTTTAACTTGCCTTTGAATCTGTCATAACCATTTGTTAATTCTTTTAGATTTTACTTTATCAAAGACGAATGCGTAGTCTATGTTGCTCTGCCATTCTCAGATTTAAAAAAAGTAGCGTTTATACAGGAACAAGTAGTAAGAACATTAGGATGTTCATTCCCGTCCTACAAGTTG
>NW_017087528.1:0-333 GCF_001483705.2 Eufriesea mexicana
CTATAGCATTGCAATGGTTATAGCTTGCCAATATAATCTTTCCTCCTTGTTTATGCAAGAAACATAGTTCACCACGATATTAGTCGAAAATGTCAATAAAATTGAACTTTCCAGGCAGATTCTATGGCATTGCTATGGGTATAGCAAGCCAATAGAATCTTTCATCCTTATTTAAGCAAGGAAGTCAGCTCACCGCGATAATTGTCAAAAATGTCAATGAAATTGAATTTTCCAGACAGACACTTCTGCATTGCGATGGCTGTAGTACTACAAAAGGATTTTTCCACCTCACGTATGCAAGGAAGATAGCTCACCACGGTATTAGTCGAAAAT
>NW_017087529.1:0-334 GCF_001483705.2 Eufriesea mexicana
ACGTGCCTGGACCGCTGTTGCTGGCCTCCCCAGAGGCGAGCAGATGCCAGTAGAGCAATGCAGTGTACAGATACCTACCGTGTAGCAGTGTATTGCACAAAAGTAAAGCAGCTACTCTAACCGTACCTATACCAACCTAGCCAAATCAAGCGTGACAGAACTCAATCTAGCGTGTTGAGACCACAGTTGCTGGCCTGTCAAGAACCAAGCAGAACGTATCAGACCAGAGAAGGGTGCGGAAATCCACCGTGTGGCAGTGTATAGCACAAAAGTCAAAGCTACCCCATCCTAGCATAACCAACCCTAACACTACCGAACGTAGAGTAACTAGACA
>NW_017087530.1:0-334 GCF_001483705.2 Eufriesea mexicana
ATTGTTGTGAGCTGACTTTCTTGCATAAATAAGGAGGAAATATTCTGTGGGCGTGCTATAGGCTTTGCAAAGCAGTTGAACCTAGTAGGATAGCACAATTTTATTGACATTTTCGACTAGAATCGTGGTGAGCTACCTTTCACGCATAAATAAGGAGGAAAGATACTATAGCGCGCTGTAGCCGTGGCAGTGATATAGAATGTGGTTGGAAAATAAAAATTTAATGACATTTTCGACTAATATCGCGGTGAGCTAACTTTCTTGCGTACAGAAGGAGGAAAGTTTCTATTGGCGTGCTATTACCAATGCAACGCTATAGAATCTTCCTGGAAAT
>NW_017087531.1:0-334 GCF_001483705.2 Eufriesea mexicana
GCCATACAACCACCCATCCATACATCCATCGATCCATACATCTATCCAACCATACATCCATACGTCCATGTATCCATACACCCACTCATCCATACATCCATATACCCGTACACTCATACATCCATCCATCCATACATCCATACGTATAAATATACATACATCCATACAACCGTACGAACATACATTCGCACATCCATACGTACATACATCCATACATCCATGCATCCATACATCCATACATACATCTATTCATCCATCCATCCATACACCTATCCATCCATCCATTCCTCAATCCATCCATACATCCATTCATCCGGTCATACATTCATCCGTA
>NW_017087532.1:0-334 GCF_001483705.2 Eufriesea mexicana
GCTACGACTTTTGTGCTATACTCCGCTTTTCGGAGGATTTCTACACTCTACATTGCTCTAGAGCACTCTGCTCGACTCCGGGGAGTACAGTAATAGTATTCTCGTCACGTATGTTTGGGTTAGGCTACGTTTGGCTAGGTTATGTTAGTATTGGGTTAGGTATGGATTGCTTTGACTTTCGTGGTATGGACAGTTGTTCGGCGGGTTTCTGCGCTCTACTGTACTCTAGTATGATTTGTATGGTCACGGGGATGCCAGCAATAGTGGCATCGTCGCATTAGATTGGGTTAGGTAACGTCCGGTTGTGTTTAGTTTGGTAGTGTTAGGATAGGGT
>NW_017087533.1:0-334 GCF_001483705.2 Eufriesea mexicana
CGTAACGAAGTGGAAGATTGTTTTTAGCCGGGTTTCCGAAGATCGATGCGAGGTTCTGATTGCGCTCTTTGTTCGGCAAGTGGTGTTCCTTGGGATTTGGCAGAGTTTTGGGCTCCTCACTGTCTGTGACTGCGTGTCGCTGCTTCTCTTCTCGTCTCCATCTGGTATAAGTGGGCACCTAGCACGTCGCCAGCTTGGTATTTTATTAATATTACGGCGGCATCGTTCTGATCCCTGTTAATAGATCGATTCCTACTCGAAGGTCTAGCAAGTTCTCGGTAAAAACCCACTGTTTCCTATATTTAGAATTTACAGACTTTCCAATAGTTCCCTG
>NW_017087534.1:0-334 GCF_001483705.2 Eufriesea mexicana
ATTGGGGGTGTCAAACTTGAAATTTTTATTTCAGACGGAGAGAAAGGACTTCGAGGAACTAATCTACCCTAGGGGTTAGCAATTTATGCGATATTAGTAAATTTTGTCGAGTTTGTGACACGCAGGGAAGAAACACACGTGTTAAACGGGTGCTAGACGTCCTTTCGAATAAAAGTTTGATACATTCGGGGTGTTAAATTTGAAATTTTTATTTCAGACGAAGAGAAAGGGGTTTGAAGATCGGATCTACCCTAGAGGTTAGCAATTTATACGATATTAGTAAATTTTGCTGAGTTTGTGACACGCAGGGACAAAACACACGTGTTAAAGGAGT
>NW_017087535.1:0-334 GCF_001483705.2 Eufriesea mexicana
AAAATACCAAAGTTAATTAAATTAGTGAGTAACAAAGTTATTGAACCGAGTAAACAATAGAATTATTAAAACCACTGAGTAATAAAATTAGTAAAATCGATTAAATTCGTCAACGATGTGATTATAAATGCTGATAAATAATTTTAAAAATATTCGAAATAAAATTTAAATGTGGCAGAGTAATTATTTAAACATAGTATGCAACTATATTTAGTATAATTACTAATTGGTACTCAAGCATAGGTGAAATTGAAAACATAGGAAACAATTTCTCTTTCCTATTATTATTATTATTATTATTATAATATATCATTATTATTATATCATATTATAT
>NW_017087536.1:0-334 GCF_001483705.2 Eufriesea mexicana
ATTCGTACATCCATGCATCCATACATCCATACAGTCATCCATCCATAAATCCATACATCCAGGAACCCATACATCCATAAGTCCTACCATCCGTACTTCCATCCATGGATACACCCATCCATCCAAACATCCATACATATATACGTCCATACATTCATACACCCGTACATACGTCAATCCATACCTCAATCTATCCATCAATCCATCCATCCATTCCGCCATCCATCAATACATCCAGCAATCCATTCCTCCATTCTTCCATACATACATCCATCCACAAATCCACCCATTCATACATCCATGGATCCATAAATCCATCCATCCATACATCCAT
>NW_017087537.1:0-334 GCF_001483705.2 Eufriesea mexicana
ATATAAATATCAAATTATTATAAAATTAAGTATTAAATATAAATCGTAATAGCCTAAATTTACTTTTAAAAATTAATTTATTTCTAGGATATTAGAAATTTAATGGAATTGCAATACTAATAGAAAAGCTAAAATTGAATTCAGTGCTAAGTATAAATATCGAAATTAAATATTAAACATAAATAATAACTGAAATTTATTTCTCTAATCATCAAATATCATTTATATTTACAGTAATTGAAATTTAACAGTACGATAATAATATACACTAACTTATTACTAAATGCAAATAATAATAAATTTATTTTCATAAATGAATTTAATAGTACGATAA
>NW_017087538.1:0-334 GCF_001483705.2 Eufriesea mexicana
AATTGTAAAAGCAATTTGTAATATTATTACAAATTTATTTTCATTTCGTAATAAAATTTAATAGGTTCACCAAAGACGTGTCGTCTATTAAAAATATCTTACATATGTGAGTAAATGAATAAGCTAATAAGAATATTTATTCAACACAATAACAGCACAACATAAATTATAATTAAATCTCGTTAAATATATTCGCTTCTAACTGCGATATAATTTCTCGAGGACTCTTTCACACACATCTATATGTAATGACTGTCATTCAGCTACTGACTGTTTTTTCGCTACTCTCTGTCATACTCGTTACACACACATTCTTCCACACAAACATTCTTTA
>NW_017087539.1:0-334 GCF_001483705.2 Eufriesea mexicana
ACTTGTTTTCGACGATAGTTCTGACGAGAATGATGATGGTACCAATCAAAATTTAAAATTAAAAAATTCTACAAATAATGATACTACACTAACATATATGAAAACACAAGCAACAACACCACTGGAAAAATTGAATAAAAATCTTAAAGCATTACGAAGGAGAAGCATTAAAAGACAAAATGCTGTAGATGAAGATAGTATGATAGTGAATCGAACCCGATTCTTAAATATACATACTTCTACACCCTTTAAAAAAGTCAAAGGTGATACGGATTTAAATATTTCAAAACAAGAACATTTTTCTGCAAATAACAAAGAAGATACCAGCAAACAA
>NW_017087540.1:0-334 GCF_001483705.2 Eufriesea mexicana
GAGCAGAAATCCGCCGGATAGCCGTGTAAATCACAAAAGTCAAATAATTCCTAACCAAGCATGCCTAACCTACCATAACGAAACGTAACATAGCCTTCCCTAAAGTGCCGCGACCATTATGACTGGCCACCACAGAGCCGAACAGGACAGATTAGAGCTCAGTATACCGCAGAAATCGGTGGATAGCAGTGTATAGCACATACGTCTAAAGAATCCTCTCCTAACCTGACCAAACGTAACATAACCAATCGCTGCAGAGCTGAACCTAACGTGCCACGGACGCTACTGCTCTCATCTCCACAGTCGAGCAGATTATAGTAGAGCAATGTAGAGC
>NW_017087541.1:0-334 GCF_001483705.2 Eufriesea mexicana
TGCTGTCACTTGACTGATTTCATCATTGGCGATTTATATTCCACAGCAACTATAGGATAAACAGTGTATAGAACAATCATGTCTAGACAAAATTACAATTGTTAGTACGATACTTGGTACATCCACCCACAGTGCAATTTAGCCATTGGAATAGTCTTTTTAGTGACGATATAAATTCAAAAACAAGTCAAGTATAAAATGTACAGTGCGGTTATGGCTGGAGATGTCTGCAATTAACATTACCGCCCCTACCACATCCATCATACGAGCGCTGTATCAATTGGATTGATTTATTCAATGATGACTTAGGCTCTATAGTAATTCTAGAGTGACA
>NW_017087542.1:0-334 GCF_001483705.2 Eufriesea mexicana
TGGTGAGCAAACCATTCTGCGTAAATAAGGCGGAAAGATTCTGTTGGTTTGGTATAGCGAACGCGTTGCAATAGAATCTGACTGCAGAGTTCAATTCTATTGACATTTTCGGCTAATATCGCGGTGAGCAAACTTTTCTGTATAAATGCGAAGGAAGGATTCTACAGGTTTGATATAGCCATTGCATTGCAATAGAATCTGGATGAAAAGTTCAATTTTATTTACATTTTCGTCTCGTATTGTGGTGAACTAACATGTCGGCGTAAATACGGAGGAAAGATTCTATTGCTCTGCTACAGCCAATTCATCGCAATCGAATCTGCCCCAATAGATC
>NW_017087543.1:0-334 GCF_001483705.2 Eufriesea mexicana
TCGAAGGTTGGACGTATGGATGGATGGATGTGCGGAGTTCCGGATGTATGGATGTGTGAATGTGTGGATGGATGGATGTATGGTTGGGTGGATTTATGGTTCGGTGGATGGATGGATGAGTGCATGGATGTAAGCGTGGATGTGTGTATGTACTGCTGGATGTATGTATGTCTTTGCTTATGGTTGAATGTGTGTGTGTATCTATGGAGCTCTGTATGTATGGATGTATGGATGTACGAATGTGTGGATGCACGGACGTATGTATGTATTTATGCATGTATGTCGGGATGTATGTACGGATGTAAGTATGGATGTAGGTATGGAAGTTTGAGTG
>NW_017087544.1:0-334 GCF_001483705.2 Eufriesea mexicana
GCTTGCCCGCCTCGTCGAGCCGGCATATCGGCCGATATGCCTTCGGAGAGTTCGGGGGCTTCCGTAGTTTCGGGATCAGCACGACCCTCGGTCTCTTCCAATATGCCGGGTTGCGGCCGGTCCAGAGGCAGCTGTCGAACAACCGTGGCACAGGGTCACACCACAATTCCAGTGCCAGCGCAAAGGCTGTACCTGAGATGCCGTACGTTCCGGAGGCTGTGATTCCAGCCCCCCTCATGACGGCTGCACTGCCCAACTCCTCGCGCGAGATCCCCAGCTTGACGGACCGTCCGACCAGTTCCGATCGCACTGCAGCGGGTTGCACCCCCTGCAA
>NW_017087545.1:0-333 GCF_001483705.2 Eufriesea mexicana
TGGCGTGCTGTAGCCATTGCAATGCTTTAGAATGTGGCTGAAAAACTCAATTTTATTGACATTCCCGGCTAACATCGTGGTGAGCTAACCTTCTTGCATAAATGAGGAGGAAAGATTCAATTCACATGCTATAGCCTTCGCAATGATATAGAGTCTGGCTGGAAAGTTCAATTTTATTGACATTTTCGACATATATTGTGGTGAGATAACTTGCTTGCGTAAATAAGGAGGAGAGATCCTATTGGCGAGCTATAGCCATTGCAGGACTGAAGAATCTGCCTGGAAAATACAATTTTGTTGACATTTTCGACTAATATCGTGGTGAGCTAACTT
>NW_017087546.1:0-334 GCF_001483705.2 Eufriesea mexicana
AAAGTGCCATTGTAATAAGTTAGAATGAATGAAACGATGTAGAAAACTGTAAAAATATGTATGGGTCATAACGTCATTTATCGAGTTATTAACGAAAGATGTCCAGTCGTGCTGCATCGGACCGACCGAATGTGACGATCGCAGTCGAATCGCTTCCAACCGGCCGACGGGAACGAACGCCAGTCGTGTCGGTTCGGCCCGTCAGAATGGACGATCTCCGCTCCGGTCGATGCTAACAACTAAATATTATAACCAACTTTCAACTGACGAATAGCAAGGACATTTTGACGCGAAAATAAGATTTTTCATACTTAATGAAAATAAGTGTATAAGT
>NW_017087547.1:0-334 GCF_001483705.2 Eufriesea mexicana
GAACATTAGGAGATTCATTATAACCTTAACAGTTAGACGAGAGTATCCGAAGTCTATCAATGCCCATAAGACATTGTCAAGACCATTTTTAAATCCATTAACTCGAAAAAATGTTGAACGGTAAGTGCATACTTACACGCATGTGATATGCAGTCATTGCTCGCTTCTCTAATGTCACCAATACCTTAACAATTTAAAATCCGTGTGCCAAGTACATTGAAGCTAAAATATAAAAGTTTACGACCAAGAAGAAATACAATTTTGTTATACCATTTAGGAAAATCATGAAGTTCACAAGGAACTATGAAAATTTGTAATAGATAGCGAATATCTT
>NW_017087548.1:0-334 GCF_001483705.2 Eufriesea mexicana
TGGATTAATTTGTTCATCATTGACATTAATTCCACAGCAATTCTGGAATAATCAGTGTATGCCTCGGCTATGGCTAGTGATATTTACAATTGTCGGTAAAGTGCTCAGTACATCTGCCAATAGAGCACTGTAGTCGTTGGATTAGTGTGTTGAATGATGATTTACGTATTACAACAATTCTGGAACGAGAATATGCAGATCCATTATCCCTCGAGACACAAACAATTGCCAATACAGTACTGATCACAGACATCATCACAGTAATGTAGCAGTTGGGCTACTTTGTTCACTGACAATGTAAATCCCAAGGCAATTATGGAATGATCAGCGTATA
>NW_017087549.1:0-334 GCF_001483705.2 Eufriesea mexicana
CCACACATCCATCCATCCATACATCCAACCATCCATACATCCATCGAACCATACGTCCCTCCACGCATACACGCACCGATCGATACATCCATCGTTCCATACATCTATCCATCCATACATCCATACATACATACATACACCCATACGTTCATCCAAACATCCATACATGCACCCACACACATCCATTCATACGCCCGTCAATACATCCATACATACATACATTCATACATACAATCATCCATATATCCATAAATCCATCCATCCATACATACATCCATCCATACATCCATATGTCCATAAATCCATCCATCCATACGTCCATCCATCCATACAT
>NW_017087550.1:0-334 GCF_001483705.2 Eufriesea mexicana
GTGAGATAGGCTTATATATGCTACGTAAGCGTACGACAAGTTTCCATATGTTGGGAGAGAATGGCGTAGGCTTTCCTGCCCTTCACGTATTTGTAGGATTTCTGCGTCCTACTACGCTATAATACGTTCTGCTGGGATGTGGGGTGACCAATAATAGTGGTCTCGGTACGATTGGTCGAGTTATGTTACGTTTCGTTCGTGTAGGTTAGTAAGGCTTCGATTGGTGCCCTCTGGATTTTTTGCTTTACACTGTTATTCGGTGGATTCCTGCGCTCTACATTGCTCTACTATACTATGCTCGACTCCGGGGAGGCGAGCAATAGAGGTCGTGGCA
>NW_017087551.1:0-334 GCF_001483705.2 Eufriesea mexicana
GCTGGCCTTCCCAAAGCAAAGCTGTAAACATTTGGACACTGTAGGGCGCAGGAATCCACCTAACAGCAAGCTATACGGCTAAAGTCGAAGCTGCCCTCTCCTAACCTAACGAATCGTGTCACAGCCAAACGTAACCTAGCTCAACCTAACGAGTCTCGGCAACTATTGCTGGCCTCCCCTGAGCCAAGTAGGTCACCCTGGTGTTGAGTGCATCGCAGAAATCCATAGAATCGCGGTGTATATCATAAAAAGTCAAAGCTACCTAAGCCTAACCCAAACCAAAAGAACAAAGCCAAACATAGGCTAACTCAAACCAACGTGCCAAACTGCTATT
>NW_017087552.1:0-334 GCF_001483705.2 Eufriesea mexicana
GTATCAGTGTTGAGCACATCCGTCAAAGCTATCCCAACATAACCAGACCAAACATAACATAACCAAATGTGCCGCGATCAGTATTGCTCTCCTCCACAGAGCCAAGCAGACCACAATAGAAGAGAGTTTTTCGCAGGAATCCGTAGGATCGCTGCGTATAGCAGAAAAATCGGAGCCAACCAAACCAAACCAAAGGAAACATAACATAATCGAAAGTACACTATTTGGACCTAACCTGCCGAGACCACTATTACAGGCATCGCCATTGCCAAGCAGAGCATACTACAACACAGCAGGGCGCAGAAATCCGCCGATTATACGTGCACAACGCAAA
>NW_017087553.1:0-334 GCF_001483705.2 Eufriesea mexicana
TTGGTTATGTTACGTTTGGTTAGGTTAGGAGAGGATAGCTTTGACTTTAGTGCTATAGTCTGTAATTAGGTGGACTTCTGCGCCTCACAGAGCTCTAATGCTTTCAGGTTGGCTCTGGGGGTTTCTACCAATAGTGACCTCGGCACGTTACGTTTTAGTCATGTTACGTTCGGTTAAGTTGGGTTAGTCTACGTTTGGTTTGGATAACTTCAACTTTTGTACTGTACACTGCTATTCTGTGGACCTCTGCGCTTTACCGTGCTGTAGTAAATCCTGCCTGGCTGCGGGGGCAGCAATAGCGGTTTCGGCACATTCGGTTCAGTTAGGCTATGAT
>NW_017087554.1:0-333 GCF_001483705.2 Eufriesea mexicana
GCCATTACAATGATGCAGAAACGTGCTGGAAAGTTCAATTTTACTGACATCTGCGACTAATGTCGTGGTGAGTTAGCTTCCTGGCATAAGTATGGAGGAGAGATCCTTTTGGCGTGCTATAGACACTGCAATAATATAGAATGCGGTAGGAAAACTCAATTTTATTAACATATTCGGCTAATATCGTGGTGAGTTAACTTTCTTGCGTAACCAAGGAGGAAAGATTCTGTTGGCATGCTATAGGCACAGCAATGCTATAGAAACTTGCTCGAAAATTCAATTTTATTGACATTTTCGACTAATATCGTGGTGAGCCAGCTTCCTTGCATAAGT
>NW_017087555.1:0-334 GCF_001483705.2 Eufriesea mexicana
TCCTCGCCATCTTTTCTTTTCCTTTCATATACCTTTCTTCACAGACTCACCCTTGCCCCTGATAGTAACAATCAGCGGGAAACGGTTTGACTCAATTCTCTTTCCCACTTCCGTTCTTTCTATTCCCTCCACTCCCCTTTCATCCGTTGTTACATAATCAAGTACCATTTCTTCTTTTGTCCCATAGCCATTCCCCTACTTGAGCGCTTACGATGTCCTTCTCCGCAGGTGCCAAGCGCTCCTGCTTGCTGGTAGAGCGTCATCTACCGTGTTTTACCGTTATGCTCATCATTGTATCTACCTCTCGCGTTTTTCCCAGAACGTAATCATCGAC
>NW_017087556.1:0-334 GCF_001483705.2 Eufriesea mexicana
ATATTATTTAATTATTTTCAGTATATCATTTTTAATTGATTTCCAATATGATATTGCTACAATTCATGCATTAATTGATTATTTGTTTATATTACGTTTTTCGGGGACTTATTAGTTAGTTATTTTTAATATATTTTTATCAAAACATTATTATTTCATTGGTTTTGACATATCATTCGATATATTGTATTATTTGTGATGTATTATTATTATCATTGCATCACTAGTTAATTTTTTCTAATTTAAATATTGTGTAAAAGCATCAGTTGACTATTTTGGATATGCTGTCATCAATTCATTGCTGCTTAATTATTTTCAATATATTATTTCTCTT
>NW_017087557.1:0-334 GCF_001483705.2 Eufriesea mexicana
GCATGAAATATTGTGACACAGAAGAGCGCAGATTTTCGCGTATAGCAGTGAATAGCACAAAAGACTGTACCTTCCTATCGTAACATCACCGAACGTAACACATCAAACCGTAACCCAAGCAAACCTATCATGTCGAGATCACTATTGACGGCCCCCACACGCACAAGCAGAATGTACTAGCGCATAGTAGTGCTCAGCAATCGACAGCATTGCACTGAATAGGCAAAAGCCATAGATATTGTAATCTAACCTGTCCCAACCTAACGTAACAAAACATAGTATAGCTCAGTATAACGAGTCGCGACCACTGCTCCTGGCCTCCGCTGAGCCATGC
>NW_017087558.1:0-334 GCF_001483705.2 Eufriesea mexicana
TTTCCTGATGTAACTGCGACTCCATGGATTTCCGTGTTCTCCTCTCCACTGATGCGCTCTGCTTGGCTCCGGGGAGGCCAGCAATAGTGCCAGAGGAGCGTTAGGTTGAGTTTGGTTACGCTTGGTTTTGTTTCGATTGGATAGGTTATGAGCTGGTAGCTGTGACCTTAGTGCTGTATTCTGCTTTAATGTGGACCACGGCGCCATACAGTGCTCCAATATTTTCAGCTTGGCTCTGGGAAGGCCAGCAATGGTGCTCCCGGCAAATAATTTTGTGGCAGGTTACGTTCGATTAGGTTGGGTTAGGCAAAGGTTGGTTTGGATGGATTCAACT
>NW_017087559.1:0-334 GCF_001483705.2 Eufriesea mexicana
TACGATCGGTTACTTTGACTTTTGCACTGTACACTCGTATTCGGTGGATTTCTCCCCTATACTCTAATAAGCCCTGTTTTGCTCGAGGGGGGGGGGGCAGAAACAATGACCGCGGCACGTTATGTTGTGATAGGCAGCGTGTGGTTAGGTTTGGTTAGGCATGGTTTTGTTACAGTGGATTTGAGTTTTGCGCCTTACACTGCTATTCGGTGGTCTTCTGCGCTCTTCCTCGCTCTACTATACTCTACTCGACTCTTGAGAGGACAGCAACGGCGGTCGTGTCCCTACCGGTTGTGTTGTGTAGCGTTCGGTTAGGTACGGTTAGGTTAGGTTT
>NW_017087560.1:0-334 GCF_001483705.2 Eufriesea mexicana
CGTTTGGTTAGTGTAGCTACTAATTTCGTGCTGTGCACAGATGTTCAGTGTATTTCTGTGATCTACTGTTCTCTAGCGCATTCTGCTTCTCTCTGGGGCGTCCCACAACAGTGGCTGCGGCACGCTCCGGTGAGTTAGGCTACGTTTAAGTTAGGTCAGGTTATGTTAGGATATCTTCGACCTTTGTGATATTCGCAGCATTGCGGTGGATTTCTGCGCACTACTATGCACTCGTGCCCTGTGGTTATCTCTGCGGAGGTCAGAAATTGCCGTCCGGCCGTGTTAGGTTTTATTAGACTTCGTTTGGGTGTGTTCCGTTTGGCTTTGTTTGGAT
>NW_017087561.1:0-334 GCF_001483705.2 Eufriesea mexicana
GAAACCGCCATAACTGGCTTCCCCAGAGCCAAGTATGACATGTTAGAGGGCAGTAGAGCGCAGGAATCCACCGAATAGCAGTGTGCTGCACAATGGTTGAAGATGTCCTGGCCAAACTTAGCATAACCAAACCGAACCGAACGTAACCTACCTCGACCTATCGTGACGCGACCACTGTTGCTTGCCTGCCCAGAGCCAAGCAGAATACATTAGTGAAGGATAGAGCGCAGAAGTCCATATAATCGTAGTGTATATCAGAGAAGTCGAAGCAACCCAAGCCTAACCCAAACAATCAGAATACAACCAAACATAGCCTAACACGGCCTAATGTGCC
>NW_017087562.1:0-334 GCF_001483705.2 Eufriesea mexicana
ATGACAGTTGCTAATATGTCGAGCTATAACGCATATGCCTTTTGTCATTCCAGAATTGCTATGAAACGTATACCGTCACAGAAGAGGTCAATCCAGCGGCGAAAATTCTCTGTTATAGGATGTAATAATTACCGAACTGACGATTGTAAATAACTGTAACTATAACCGTAATGTGCAATGTCCACCACAGACTAGCTTTGCAATGTAAATCTTCTCTGAACAGATTAATCCAACGATTACGGTGCCCTATTGATGGATACACCAACTACCGTATTGGCAATTTTAAATATTTCTGCCCATAACAGACACATACATTGATTGCTCTAGAACTGCA
>NW_017087563.1:0-334 GCF_001483705.2 Eufriesea mexicana
ATGAACGTTGTTCAAAACAGAGTAACAGTAAAAATTATTGCAAGTAAAAGGATGGAAAGCGTGGTATAGGATGTCAGCTTCGCTTTCAGTGGCATCGTTTGGGGACGATTTTTGAAGATGGAGGGCTCACAGATGGCGTTGAACAATGCGTATTAATAGAAGGGAGTGAGGGAATGAAACAAAAATCTCCACGAACGTCGTCCAAAGTAGAGTAACAGTAAAAATTATTGCAAGTAAAATGATAGAAAGCATGCTATAGGATGTTAGCTTCGCTTTCGGAGGCGTCGTTTCGGGACAATTTTTGAAGATGGAGGGCTCACAGATTGCGAACAAT
>NW_017087564.1:0-334 GCF_001483705.2 Eufriesea mexicana
TCCATCCATCCATCGATGCATCCATACACACATCAATACACAGATCCATACATACACGCATACGTTCATCCATACATACATACATTCTTGCATACATCCATACATACATCCATACATACATCCATTCATCCAGCATCCATATATCCATAAATCCATCCATTTGTACTTCCATCCATCGATACATCCATCCATCCATACATGCATATATATACAAAACCTTACCTCCATACATCCGTACATCAGCCCACCCATACCACAATACACCCGTACATCCATTCATCCATCCAAACATCCACCCATCCATACATCCATCCATCCATTCAGGCACCCATCC
>NW_017087565.1:0-334 GCF_001483705.2 Eufriesea mexicana
CAGTAGAATCTGGCTGGAAAATTCAATTTTACTGACATTTTCGACTAATATCGTGGTGAGCTATCATTCTTGCATAAATAAGGAGGAGAGAATCTATTGCCGTGCTATGGTCATTGCATTGCTATAGTATCTGTATGCAAAGTTCAATTTTAATGGGAGTTTCGACTAATATCGTGTTGAGCTATCCTTCTTACATAAATAAGGAGGGTAGATTCTATTGGAGTGCAATAGACCATGCAATGATATAGAATGTGGTTGGAAAATTCAATTTTATAGACATTTTCGACTAATATCGTGGTGAGCTACCTTTGTTGCATAAATAAGTGGGAAAGAT
>NW_017087566.1:0-334 GCF_001483705.2 Eufriesea mexicana
TTCGCGGCACGTTAGTTTCAGTTGGGATCCGTTTGGTTATGTTACGGATGGTTTGGTTAGGAGACCATAGCTAGGACCTTAGTGCTATAGTGTGGTATTAGCTGGAATTCTGCTCCCTACAGTGCTCTCATACTTTCAGCTTGGCTCTGGGAATGCTAGCAATACTCGTACCGTTTCGTTATGTTGAGATAGGTTCCGCCCGGTTAGGTTCGGTTTGGCTTAATTTGATTAGGATAACTTAAAGTTTTGAGCTGAACAAAGCTATTCGCTGGCATTCTGCGCTCAACTGTGCTCTAGTATGTCCTGCTTGGCTCTGCGGGGGGGGGGGGGGGGA
>NW_017087567.1:0-334 GCF_001483705.2 Eufriesea mexicana
TGTAGACCAAGTATATGCGTTTCGTGTTACATCAAAACCGTGCTTTTGGAATACCGCATAAGACCGTGAGTACGTACGAGAAAAGTGATGACTCAAGTGTTCTTTAGATTGTAAGGAGAGGAGAGGAGAGGAGATGGCTGGGATAAATAATTCTAACTCTCGGTGGCTGATCGTAATTTTACTTTATTACATAAAGCTGTCCACGTCAAACTGTCCTATCCGCATCTCGGTTTGTCCTTTTTAAAGGAGGGCCTCTTCGTTTCAGACTCCGGTTATCGCCGCTGCGTGTTCATCACTCACGCCGCCATATCGGTAACCGAAGCTCCTTCACGTT
>NW_017087568.1:0-334 GCF_001483705.2 Eufriesea mexicana
ATTGGTTTGCTATAGCCATTGCATTGCAACAGAATCTGTCAGAGGAGCACCATTTTATTGACATTCTTGTCTAATATCGCGGTGAGCACGCTTTTCTGAATAAATAAGAAAGAAGGTTACAATTGGTTCGCTGTAGCCCTTGCATTGCAGTAGAATATGACCGGAAAGCTCATTATCGACTAATATGATGGTGCGCAAGCTTTTCGGCATAAATAAGGAGAAAGAATTCTATCGGCTTGCAATAGCCGTAGCAAAGCTACAGAATCTGACCGAAAAGATCAATTCTATTGACATTATCGACTAATGTCGAGGTGAGCAGACTTTTTTGCATAAA
>NW_017087569.1:0-334 GCF_001483705.2 Eufriesea mexicana
GATTTCTGTGATCTACTGTGCTCTACTACATTCTGCTAGGCTCCGTGGATTCCAGCAGCTGTGTTCGTGGCACGTTATGTTGGGTCAGGCTACGTTCGATTATGTTACGTTAGGTTAGGTTAGGTTATGATATCTTCCGGTTTTGTGCTGTACACTGCTATTCGGTGGATTTCTGCGATCTCCGTCGCTGGGCCATGCTCCGCTCGTCTCATTGGACGCGAGCAAGAGAGTTCGTGGCACGTTAGCTTTTGATAGGCTACGCTTGGTTAGATTAGTTGAGGTCAAGATTGATGAGGATAGCTCCGGCTTTCTTGCCGAACGCTGTTATTCGGAG
>NW_017087570.1:0-334 GCF_001483705.2 Eufriesea mexicana
ACAGTAGAACTCTGTAGATCACAGAAATTTACGGAATAACAGAGAATGGCACTAAAGTCAGAATTATCGTAACCAAACTTATCCCAGCCAAGCCAGACCAAACATAATCTAACTCAAAATAACGTCCCACGACCACTATTGCTCGCCTCCCCAGAGTAGGGCAAAGTATAACAGAGCAATGTATAGCGCCGATATCCACCGAATATCAGTATATGGCACAAAAGTCTAAAAAATAATAACCATGCCTTCCTAACCTACCCTAACGAAACGAATCATAACTTAAACTATCGTGCCGGTACCACAAATGCTGGCTTCCACAGAGGCAAGCAGAATG
>NW_017087571.1:0-334 GCF_001483705.2 Eufriesea mexicana
CGCATTACAGCAAACATAACACCAAACCATACCTAACCGAACCTAACCCAACCGTTCGTATCCCAACTCAACACAACGTGCCGAGGCCACTACTGTTGGCATCCACAGAGCCAAGCAGAACATACTAGATCACATAAGAGCATAGAACTCCGCACAATAGCAGTGCAAGGCACAAAAGTCAAAGCAATCCTAACCTAATATATACAATCTTGACATAACCATCCGTAACATAACTAAAGCTAACGTACCGCGACCACTACAGCTGGCCCCCCAAAGTCGCGCAGAACATATTAGAGGACAGCAGAACGCAGAAATAAACAGAACCGCAGTGTAT
>NW_017087572.1:0-334 GCF_001483705.2 Eufriesea mexicana
AATACTTATAGTAATAGTATCATTTATAAAATTAAAAAATTCTCGTAAACAATTTACTAATTTTTATTTTATTGTATATTAAAGTAATAGTTTAACTAGGTATTCTAACATTTATAACAAATAAAAATTAATATAATTTTTAATATAATTTATTGTTTTAAACTATTTTTGCAAATTAAATTGTAGTATAACGTTAACACATAAATATGTAATAAATTACTGTGATACATTTTATATTGCAAAATATATAATAATATATACATATTATTAATAATTATATAAATACCTGATAAATTATTATACTTAGAGTTAAAGCTACAATCATTGTGAATAT
>NW_017087573.1:0-334 GCF_001483705.2 Eufriesea mexicana
CAAAAGGCTTGTTTGTGCCTCAATAAGAAATATAGATCGGAGAGCTTGAAAAAGTAATGTGCTGTTACTAGTTTTTTGACAAAAAACATAAAATTGTTAAAAAGTACAGAATGCGTAGGTCGATCCGTATGATTGTAGAATATGTTATAGAGGACGAAATTCTGAACACCCTTTTATCTGAACAATAATTGTCACTTGGCCTTAATTTCCAAGGTATGTGCAAAAAATTTTCACACTACCGCATTGACTCTGCCTGCACATGTGCCGCGGCCGTATCAGAACGGTTTCAAAGGATCGCTTATCGCTTCCTTCTAAAAATAAACCCCGGCGAGCG
>NW_017087574.1:0-334 GCF_001483705.2 Eufriesea mexicana
CAGGCGTGACATTTCTTTGTATTGCAAGTATTTAATTAAAAAAGAAATAGAAAAATTGGAAAATTATTTGGAATATAACAGGTTAAACGCTAAGTAGTGCCAAAGCGATTTGACACCAAATTGTTGAAGGGGTTATTACGCAAGGAAGAGTAGTCAGTGGAAAACTGTGGGAAAACTGTGTAGATCTTTATTCAACGGGCGAATAGTTAGAACTGAACTGTTCAGGGCCTCGCAGGTCAAAAGTCTTCTTTAGAACACTGGTGACAAAAGACAGAACACTGGGGGAAGAGATCGCCCCCACACTGCTGCAATGTAGAGTTTGCTTCACTATTGA
>NW_017087575.1:0-333 GCF_001483705.2 Eufriesea mexicana
GGATTCTACTGGCGTGGTATAGTCATTGCGATGCTCTAGAATCCGGCTGGAAAATACAATTTTGTTGACATTTTCGACTAATATCGTGGTGGGATAACTCCCTTGCATAAATAGGGAGGAAAGATTCTTTTGGCGACCTATGGCCATTGCAATGCTACACCATATGGCTGGAAAATGCAATTTTATTGACATTCTCGCCTTATACCATGGGGCATAACTTTCTTGCATATATAAGGACGATAGATACTAGTGGCGTGGCATAGCCATTGAAATGCTGTAGAATCTGGCAGGAAAATTCAATTTCATTGACATTTTCGACTAATATCGTGGTGA
>NW_017087576.1:0-334 GCF_001483705.2 Eufriesea mexicana
ACGTACCCTACCGCTACGTTACGTGCCGCGAACGCTATTGCAGGCCGCGCCAGAGCAGAGCAGTACACACTAGTGGAGAGTAGAATGCTGAAATCCATAGAATTGCAGTGTATATCAGAATAGTCAAAGCCACCCGAACCTAACCCAAACCGACAGAGCAAGCCCAGGCGTAGTCTAAATCAACCTAACGCACCGAGAACGCTATTCCTGCGTCCCTCAGTGCGAAGCAGGATACACTAGGTTACAGTAGAGCGTATAGATCCACCGATTTGCAGCGTACAGAACAAAAGAGAAAGCTATCCAGCCCGAACTTATCCTAACCGAACCTTTCCGA
>NW_017087577.1:0-334 GCF_001483705.2 Eufriesea mexicana
TGGCAGTTTCGATTTTATCGACATTTTCAACTAATATGGTGGTGAGCTATCTTTCTTCCATAAATCAGGAGGAGAGATCCTGCTGGCATGCTATAGGCATTGCAATGCTATAGAATCTTCCTGGAAAATTCAATTTTATTGTCATTATCTGCTAATATCGTGGTGAGCTATCTTTCTTGCATAAATAAGGAGAAAATATTCCATTGGCGTGTTATTGCCATTGCAATGCTATAGAATCTGCGTGGAAAATTCAATTTGATTGACATTTTCAACTATTATCGTGGTGAGCTATCTTTCTTGCATAAATAAGGAGGAAAGACTCTATTGGCGTGCT
>NW_017087578.1:0-334 GCF_001483705.2 Eufriesea mexicana
ATAACAATAACGGCAGCAGTGCTCCATTGGTGGAAGTACAAAGTAACTTAATGTCAACTGTAAAAATTTCTAGCGAGAGCCGTGATGTAGATTGATTACAACAGTGCTGCTACGGAATTTGAGGCGCCAGTGAACAAAGTAGAGAAGCTGCTGAGGTAATAAGATGATGGCTGTACTCAGTACTGTAATGTCAATCGTATATATATAGAGGGATAATGGATAAGCATTTCTTCATTCTAGAATTGCTGTAGAACAGAAAACATCAGAGAAGAAAGTCATCCAAGCGATACGGTAAAGTGATGATGTCTGTACCCAGTAGTATGTTGCCGAATGT
>NW_017087579.1:0-334 GCF_001483705.2 Eufriesea mexicana
ACAGGAAAATTATTCGTCTCGATAACACAGACAGACATCGATTAATTATAGTGGTCGAAATTTGTAATGGCTTACATGGACAAAATAACGGGGAGTATCGGTGACGTTCAAAATGGCCGTGAAAATGACGATATTCGGTCCAGTTACGCTTGGTCAAACGAAATTATACTTGATCAAGCGAGTAAATTCCATTTATCTGGCTCATTAGTAAAATTTGCAACATTTTTCACGGGACCGACTGACTAGAACCATCGTTTATCGACTATTTCGTAACCAGCCAGTCACTACAATTCGAGTCTAATCTCTTTCCGTTACGCCATCAATTGTACTTGCC
>NW_017087580.1:0-334 GCF_001483705.2 Eufriesea mexicana
CTGCTATTCGGTGGATTTCTGCGAACTTCGTTGCATTACTACACCCTACTCGACTCTGGGGAGACTGCAATGGCGGTAGTGACATGGCAAGTTGGGTTAGGTTGCGTCTGGTTAAGTTGAATTGGGGCACGTTTGCTTAGGATGGCGTTGATTTTAGTGCTCTGCACTGCTTTTCGGTGATTTTCTGCGATCTACCGTGCCCTAATACATTCTGCTTTGATCTGCGGAGTCCAGAAGTAGAGGTCTCTGCTCGTTTGGTTCATCACTCCTGCGCTTGGTAATGTTTGGTTACGTACAGTTAGGTTAGGATATCTTTGACTTTTGTGCTATACAT
>NW_017087581.1:0-334 GCF_001483705.2 Eufriesea mexicana
TGTGTGGATGTATGCATGTATGGATGTATGTATGTATGGATGAACGAATGAATGTATGTACGATTGTATGGATGTACGGATGTATGGATCTATGGATGTGTATCTGTATAGATGTGTGGATGGCTGATTGTATCAGTGGTTGGATGTATGGTTGGATGTAAGTATGGATGCATGTATAGATGTATGTATGGATGTATGTATGGTTGGGTAGATGTATGGATGGATTGATTTATGGATGCGTGGATGTATTAATGTATGGATGGGTGGATGTATGGATAGATAGATTTATGGATCGATGGGTGTATGGATGGGTACTTGTATGGATGGATGGATG
>NW_017087582.1:0-334 GCF_001483705.2 Eufriesea mexicana
AAGCGGGGCATACTAGTGCACAGTGAAGCGCAGAAATTTCACGACTGGCAGTGTATAGCACAGAAGTCGGAGCAATCCTTACCAAACGTAAACTAACCTGACCTAACCAAACGTTACCTAACTCAACCAGTCGTGCTGCGACCGCAATTGCTGGCCTTCGCAAGGCAATGCAGAGCATGGGAGAGTAGGACGCAGAAATCAATATATTCGCAGTGTACAGCAGAAAAGTCAAAGGCATCCAAGCTTCACACAAACTAACGTAACATAACCCTTCGTAGAAAGGCCCAACGTAACGTGCCGCGACAACTATTGCTGTCCTCACCAGAGTTTAGCA
>NW_017087583.1:0-334 GCF_001483705.2 Eufriesea mexicana
ATTCTTTCATTTGCATCTTTTAAAGTCCATAAATAATTAAAGCTTATATTCTATTCTCCTAATCTGTTTTTAAAAATTTCTTAATTAATCCCTCATTTTATATGAAAATATAAAATCTTTGATAAATTATATTTATTGTGCATTATATCTGCATAAAAATGCAATTTTAGCTAAAAATAATTATACTGCACATGAGCACTTTCAAATTTTACATATAACAAAAAATTAATATACAATTAAAAGAATAGGTTCCATAAAATAAACGCCTATTATTTAGGGGCTGTTATGCGTTTAATAGCATGCTTGTAGAAATAATAAAGAAATAAGTGTCACT
>NW_017087584.1:0-335 GCF_001483705.2 Eufriesea mexicana
TACTCTCCTCTAAGGTGTTCTGCTTGGCTCTCAGGAGTGCAGCAGTAGAGGCTTCGGCACGTTAGGAGAGGTTAGGCTAGGCTCTGTTACGTTACGTTCGGTTAGGTTAGGGTAGGATAGTTTTGACTTTTTGCTATACACTGCTGTGCGCTGAATTTCTATGATCTACAGTGCTCTAATATACCCTGCTTGGCTCTGGGGGTGCCAGCAATGGAGATTTCAGCACGCAGGTTTGGGTTGTGTTACGCATGGCTTGGCTATTTTCGGCTATGTTTGGTTAGTATAGCTTTGAATTTTGTGCTGTACGCTGCTATTCGCTAGATACCCGTGCAGTG
>NW_017087585.1:0-334 GCF_001483705.2 Eufriesea mexicana
CTGCATTTCAATGGCTATATCACGCCAATAGTATCTATCGTCCTTATTTAAGCAAGGAAGTTAGGTCGCCGCGAAATTAGCCGAAAACGTCAATAAAATTGAATTTTCCAGCCAGATCCTATAGCATTGCTATGGCTATAGCACGCCAATAGAATATTTCATCCGTATTTATGCAAGTGGGGTTGCTGACCACGATATTAGTCGAAAATGTCAACAAAATCGAATTTTCCAGGCATATCCTCTGGCATTGCAGTGGCTATAGCGCGCCAAAAGAATCTTCCCTCCTTATTTTGGCAAGTGGGTTTGCTCACCGCGATATTAGTCGAAAATGACA
>NW_017087586.1:0-335 GCF_001483705.2 Eufriesea mexicana
TAGTGAGCTACCTTTCTTGCATGAATGAGGAGGAAAGATTCTATTGGCGTGCTTTAGCATTTGTAGTGCTAAAGAATACTCGTTGAAAAATTATTTTATTGACATTTTCAACTCGTATCGTGGGGAGCTTACTTTCTTACATAAATAAGGAGGAATGAAACTACTGGCGTGCTATAGCCTGTGCAATGCTATAGAATCTGGCTGGAAAGTTCAATTATACTGACAGTTTCGAATAATATGTTGGTGAGCTACCTTTATTGCATAAATAAGGTGGAAAGATTCAATTGGCGTACTATAGCCGTCGCAATGCTGTAGAATCTAGCTGGAAGGCTCAC
>NW_017087587.1:0-334 GCF_001483705.2 Eufriesea mexicana
CAGCCATCTACTTGCCAGAGAATAGGTCTATTCAAATTCTAAAATCTGTTATAGCTTGGTGAACAGAACGCCTGTCGCCTTCAATCCAATGGCAATTGCAGCCATCTACTTGCACGAGAATATGCATATTCAAGATCTATAATCTGTTATAGCTTGGAGAATAGGTCGGCTAACGTCTGCAACCAATGGCAAGTGCAGCCATCTACTTGCCAGAGAATCGTTCTATTCAAAATCTATTACCTCTTATAGCAAGGTGAATAGAGCGCCTAACGCATTCAAACCAATGGCATGTACAGCCATCTACTTGCCAGAGAATAGGTCTATTCAAAATCTA
>NW_017087588.1:0-335 GCF_001483705.2 Eufriesea mexicana
CACCGAACCTGCCGGAATTGGAACTGGCTGACCCTGTGATTGGGACACACGTCCGTTAAATGCTCTCGGAGGCAGGCAACTAGAACGCGCTCGAAGAGATTGCCCGCCTCGTCGAGCAGGCATATCGGCCGGTATGCCTTCGGTGGGTCCGGCGGCTTCCCTGGTTTCGGGATCAGCATGAACCTCGCTCTCTTCCAAACGACGGGAAGCGACCGGTCCTGAGGCATCTGTCGAACAGCCGTCGCACACGATCACTCCACGCCTCCAGAGCCAGTGCAAATGCTCGTCCTGGGATGCCGTCCAGTCCGGGGGCGGTGCACCGCGCCCTCATCCTA
>NW_017087589.1:0-335 GCF_001483705.2 Eufriesea mexicana
TAGCGTTCTCGGCACGTTAGATTGAGTTATGTTACGTTCGGTTCGGATAGGCTAGGCTAAGCTGGGTCAGGTTATCTGTTGCTTTCGTGCTATATATTTCTACTCGGAGGGTCTCTACGCTCCACTCTGCTCTACTATATTTTGCTTGGCCCTGAGAAGGCCAGCAATGTTTTTCTCGGCACGTTAGGTTGAGCTAGATTACGTTTCGTTATATCAGGTTGGGTTAAGTTCGGTGTGCTTAGGCTTGACCCTCACGTTATACACTGTTGTTCGGAGGATTTCTGCGGTCGGCTGTGCTCTACTATATTCTGCTAGGCACTGCAGAGGACAGCATT
>NW_017087590.1:0-335 GCF_001483705.2 Eufriesea mexicana
ATGGCGAAGCCAGAAATATTGGCCGCGGCGTGTTAGTTTGTGTTAGGTTACGTTTGGTTAGGTACGGTTCGTTTTTGTTAGCTTACGATATCCATGATTTCTGCTTGGTACACTGCTATGAGTTGGAATTCCGCGCTCTACTGCGCTCTTGTACCTTCTGCTTGGCCCTGGAGATGCCAGTAAAAGTGTTCTCGGCACATTGGGTACAGATAGGCTACGTTTGGTTGGGTTATGTTAACCTTTGTTAGGTTTGGGTAGCTACGACTTTTCTGCTATGCGCTGCGATTCTGTGCGTTCCTGCTCTCTGCTCTCCATTAATATGTTCAGCTTGATTC
>NW_017087591.1:0-335 GCF_001483705.2 Eufriesea mexicana
TTCTACTCTCCACTAACGTGTTCAGCTTGGCTCTGCGGAGGCCAGCAATGGTGGTCGCGGCAGGCTATGTTTAGTTGTGTTACGTTCCTTTACTTTGCGTTTGGTTAGGTCAGGTGGGGATTGCTTCGACTATACGGCAATAGTCTGCTATTAGGTGGATTTCTGCGCCCTATAGTGCTCCAGTATTTTCAGCTTGGCTCCGGGAAGGCCACCAATAGTGACCTAGGATCGTCGTGTGGAGTCAGGTTGCGCTCGGTTATTTTGAGTTAAGCAAAGCTTGTTAAGGATAGCTTAAACTTTTGTACTGTACAATGCTTTTCGGTGGACTTCTGCCC
>NW_017087592.1:0-335 GCF_001483705.2 Eufriesea mexicana
CTATAACACGCCAATAGAACCTTTCCTCCTTATTTCTGCAAGAAAGTTAACTCACAGCGATATAAGCCGAAAATGTCAATAAAATTGGATATTCCAGCCAGACTCAAACAGCATTGCAGTGGATATAGCACGCAAAAAGTATCTTTCCTCCTTACCTATGCAAGTAAGATCGCTCACCATGGTATTAGTCGGAAATGTCAACAAAATTGAACTTTCCCGCCAGATTCTGTATCATTGGGACGGCTATAGCACGCCAATTGAATCTTTCCTCTTTATTTATACAATAAAATTGGCTCACCACGATACTAGTCGAAAATGTCAATAAAATTGAATTT
>NW_017087593.1:0-334 GCF_001483705.2 Eufriesea mexicana
AATCTCTCCTCCTTATTTATGCAAGAAAGTGAGGTCACCACGATATTAGTCGAAAATATCAATGAAATTGCATCTTCCAGGCACATTCTATTTCATTGCATTGGTTATACCAAGCCAAAAGTATCTTTCCTCCTTATTTGTGCAAGAAAGGTAGCGCACCACAGTATTATTCGAAAATGTCAATAAAATTGAACTTTCCGGCCAGATTCTATAACATAGCAATGGCTGTAGCTTGCCAATATAATCTTTCCTCCTTGCTTATGCAAGAAAGTTAGCTCACCACGATATTTGCAAAAATGTAAATAAAATTGAATTTTCCAACGACATTCTATAT
>NW_017087594.1:0-335 GCF_001483705.2 Eufriesea mexicana
TATGCGATCCTTGGCGCTGTGGATGCAAGCAACGGAGGTCTCTGCACTTTAGGTAGAGTTAGGATTCCTTCGGCTATGTTAGGTTATGTCAGATTAGGTTATGATATCTTTGTCTTTCGTGCTATACAATGGACCACTGCGCTCTGCCCTCCCCTAATACGCCCTGCTTGGAGATGGAGAGTCAGTCAATAGATGGCTAGGCGCGGTGCGTTGTTATTGGTTACTTTTGATTAGGTTAGGTTGGGTCGGGTTATGTTAGGATATCTTTAACTTATCTGTTTTACACTTCAATGCGGCGTATTTGTGCGCTCTCTGTGCTCCAGTATATTCTGCTT
>NW_017087595.1:0-335 GCF_001483705.2 Eufriesea mexicana
TGAGTTTGGCTACAATTGAATGTGTTACGTTTGGCTAGGTTAGGATATGCTTCTCCGACTTTTGCGCTATTCACTGCTATTCGGCGGATTTCTGCAATCTCATGTGCTATAATGCGCTCTGCTTGGCTGTTGGGTGGCCAGTAATAGTCGTCTCGGCATGTAAGTTTGAGAAAGGTTACCTTCCGTTGAGTTTGGTTATGACGGCTCGGTTAGGGTTTCTATGTCCATTGTGCTGTAATCTGCTATTCGGTGGATTTCTGCCCACTGATGTCCTCTAGTAAGCTCTGGTTGTCTCTGGCAGACCAGCAGTATTGGTCTCGTCATGTTATGTTGAG
>NW_017087596.1:0-335 GCF_001483705.2 Eufriesea mexicana
AATGCAGAAAAGTTTGCTCACCACGACAGTAGTCGAAAATGTCATTAGAATTGCACTTTTCAGTCAGATTCTATTGCAATGCTATGGCTATAGCATGCCAAAAGGATCCTTCCACCTTATTTATGCCGAAAAGTTTGCTCACCGCAATATTAGTCGAAAATGTCAAGAGAATTGGACTTTTCAGGCAGATTCTACTGCAATGCAATGGCTATAGCAAACCGATTGTATCTTTCCACCTTATTTACGCAGAAAGGTTTGCTCACAGCAATATCGGACGAAAATGTTAATAAGATTGAATTTTCCGGGCAGTATCGAATGCAATGCAATGTCTAGAG
>NW_017087597.1:0-335 GCF_001483705.2 Eufriesea mexicana
CTATTCATCCACGATGATGCTTTCTCATTTCTCCAATAATCGATAGTACCTTTACCACCCTTTTCGTACGATTTATTTATCCTCTGCACTGTACACAAGTAACTAACTAACTAACATCTAGAACTAGGTGTAAGTACGAGTGTCGTCCATACATCTAATCCATCTAATTAGAAGGACTATGAAGTAGACAGAAGGCTAACTTCAAGGGTATCAATATGCTGTTTCTCGATTCTCCAACAAGAACCATCCTAATTACCCTTGCTCCTCGCCAGTAGTCTGAGCCTGAAAGCGTCAGAGAACAGAGCCCGAGAGGAAACTGGATCATTTGGCAGAAA
>NW_017087598.1:0-334 GCF_001483705.2 Eufriesea mexicana
CAATCTACCTGGAAAATTCAATTCTATTGACATTTCGACTAATATCGTGGTGACTTAACTTTCTTGCTTAAGCAAGCAGGAAAAATTCTATTGTCGTGCTATATCATTTGCAGTGCTACAGAATCTGGCATGAAAGACCAATTTGACTGACATTTTCAACTAATATCGTGGCGAGCTAACTTTCGTGCATTAATAAGGAGGAGAGATTCTATTGGCGTCTTATATACAATGCAGTGATATAGAATGTAGTTGGATACTTGAATTTTATTGACATTTTCGACTAATATCGTGGTGCGCTTACATTCTCGCATAAATGAGAAGGAAAGATTTTATT
>NW_017087599.1:0-335 GCF_001483705.2 Eufriesea mexicana
GATATACACTGCGATTATATGGATATCTGCGTTCTACTCTCCACTAACCTGTTCCGTTTGACTATGGGGAGGCCAGCGGTAGTGACCGTGGCACGTTAGTTTTAGTTGGGGTGTGTTTGGTTATTTTACGGTTGGCTAGGTTAGGATAGGATGGTTTTGACTTTTGTGCTGTGGTCTGCTATTAGATGGATTTCTGCACCCTACAATGCTCCAATATTTTCAGCTTGGCACTGGAAAGGCCAGAAATAGTTGCCTCGTATCGTTATGATGACTCTTGTTACTTTCGGTTACGCTGGGTTAGGCAGAGTTTGGACAGGGTAGTTTAGACTTTTGTG
>NW_017087600.1:0-335 GCF_001483705.2 Eufriesea mexicana
CAACAAAATGTTACTACCAACATTCAACTGACGATTAACAAAGACATTTTTACGCGAAAATAACATTTTTCATATATAAAAAAAATAATGTGTATAAGTGAAAAAATTCGAAAATTGAGAAATTAGCGAAAATGACATTGTAATATGTTATAATGATTGAAGCCATGTAGATAAGTGGAAAAATATGTATATGTCCTAACGTTATGTATCGAGTTATTAACTAAAGAATTCCAGTCGTGTCGCTTCGGACCGAACGAAAGGGACGATCCCAGTCGTATCGCTACCTACCGGCCGAAGGGGACGAACGCCAGTCGTGTCGCTTCGGACAGACTGAA
>NW_017087601.1:0-335 GCF_001483705.2 Eufriesea mexicana
ATAGTAATAAAAATTGTTATAGAGTATAAAAATGTAGTACTTCATTTTTTTAGAAAATTAAATCCATTTCAAAATCTTCTCTAATACACTACCTACAAGAAAATTATTTATGCCACATAGTATTGTCTCTTTGTACCAAATAACTTTTAAGGTATATTATATACAAAAACATAATCAAGTAATAAAAATTATAGAATATAAAAATGTAGTACTTTATTTAAGAAAATTAAATCCATTTCAAAATTTTTCCTACTACACTAACTGCAAAAAGTTTATTTATGCCATAAAATATTGTTTTTCTGTACCAAATCATTTTTATAATAATATTCTACTTA
>NW_017087602.1:0-335 GCF_001483705.2 Eufriesea mexicana
CCAACGTGCATGGAACTCTGTTGTTGACATCCCCAGAGCAAAGCGGGGCATACTATTGCACAGAAGAGCGCAGAAGTACCCCGAATAGCACGGTATGGCCCAAAAGTCAAAGGTATCATATACTAACCTAACAAAACCTGAACTATCCGTAAGTAATGTAACTCAAAATAACGTGTAGCTATAACTATTTCTGGGCTCCCCACATTCGAGCACAGTGTAGTAGAACACAGTAGAGCGTTGGATTCTTCCTAATCACAGATTACAACAAGAAAGTCGAAGCTACACTAGTCTAACGCAACGTACCCTAATAAAGTCGAACGCACTCTAACACAACC
>NW_017087603.1:0-335 GCF_001483705.2 Eufriesea mexicana
GTATGGATGGGTGCTAGTATGAATGGATGAATGTATGGTTCGTTGGATGTATGGATTGGTGGATGTATGGATGGATGGATGTATGGGTGGGTGCTTGTATGGATTGATGGTTGTATGGTTCGATGGATATATGGATGGGTGGATATATGAATGGATGGATGTATGGCAAGGTGGATGTACGGACGAATGTATGTATGGATGAATGGTTGTATGGATGGATGGATGTATGGACGGATTCATGTACGAATGTATGGATGTACGGATGAATGGATGTACGGACTTATACACGTATGGATGTATGTATGTTTGGATGTATGGATGTGTGGGTGTATGGA
>NW_017087604.1:0-335 GCF_001483705.2 Eufriesea mexicana
AATGTCGACATTCAGTTATTTTGCTTATCATTTGTCACAAGAATGTGCAAGACTTCACTGCCCCAGTAGCGTAACAAAAACATTTGTCTCTTGTTGTCTAAGGCACAGATTAAATCGAGAAAAAGCTGAAAACGAGATATCTCGTGACCCGTACGCTAAGTGTTAAAATGTTTTTGATTATTACATACTAATGTATGATTTTGCACGAGTCGGTCGTCAGCCAAATTCCTTTGTTCAAACGCACACCGATCGAGTTATCAATTATTAAATCATTGCCTTTCTATAATTACTGTTCCTTCCTTTTTAACTCCACTGCCATACCAAATTCTATCATT
>NW_017087605.1:0-335 GCF_001483705.2 Eufriesea mexicana
ATAGGTCGCCCAACGCCTTCAATCCAATGGCAAGTACAGCCGTCTACTTGCCCGAGAATAGGTATATTGAATATCTATTATCTGTTATAGCTTGGTGAATAGATCGCCTAACTCCTTCAACCCAATGGCAAGTACAACAATCTACTTGCCCGAGAATAGGTCTATTCGAAAGATATATCCTGTTGTAGCACGGTGAATAGATCGCCTAACGCCCTCAATCCAATGGCAAGTAGAGCCATCTACTTGCCAGAGAATATGGCTATTCAAAATCTATAATCTGTTATAGCTCGCTGAATAGGTCGCCTATCGCCTGCAATCCGATGGCAAGTACTGCC
>NW_017087606.1:0-335 GCF_001483705.2 Eufriesea mexicana
TTAAGATATTTTATTTCAATAGACTTTGATATTTCCAAGATGGGCAGGGCCCATCCCCCGGTCGTGTGCGCGGATTGACACCCAGGACGGCTAAGGTCCACGGACCCATGTAGTGATCCAGATGCCCCACCATGCCTGGTAACCCCCGTAAGTCCCGATGCATGATGAGATTGACAGTGGTAGAAATGACTGTCGGAACGATCGTTTGGATGACTTACGAAACATGGAGTTATCGAGTATTCGAGAGTACGTCACATAGGCTAGTCGGTACATAAGAACAATCGCAAATATAGCGAGAACAAGTATGTTCTATTTGGTAAACGAGAGGGATAAGA
>NW_017087607.1:0-335 GCF_001483705.2 Eufriesea mexicana
CCCCAATATGTTCTGCTTGGCTCTCGGGTGGCCAGTAATGGTCGTATCGGCACGATAGTTTGAAGTATGTTCCGTTGCGTTAGGGCACGTGAGGAATGCATGGTTATGATTTCTTTGACTTTCGTACCACACATTGCTCTTTGGTGGATTTCTGCGCTCTACATTTCTCCACTATACTCTGCTCGAATCTGTATCGCATCACGCTAGTTTCTCTTAGGTTACGTTTGGTTAGGTTAGGTTAGTTTGGTCAGGTATGCTTTGACTTTCGTGCTATTCACTGCTTTTGGGTTTATTCCTGTGATGCACTGTGCTCTACCACATTCTGCTTGGCTATG
>NW_017087608.1:0-335 GCF_001483705.2 Eufriesea mexicana
TGTGTACTTGCCATTGGATTGAAGGCGGTAGGCGATCTATTTACCAAGCTGTAGCAGATTATAAATATTGAATAGACCTATTCTCTGACATGTAAATGGCTGTACTAGTCATTGCTTTGAAGGCGTTGGGCGATCTATTCACGAAGCTATAACAGGTTATAGACATTGAAATGACCTATTGTCAGGCAGGTAGATGGCAGTACTTGTCATTGGATTGAAGGCGTTAGGCGATCAATTCATCAAGCTATAACAGGTTATAGATTATGAATACCCCTATTCTCTGGGAAGCAGATAGCTGTACTTGCCATTGGATTGAAGGCGTTAGGCGATGTATT
>NW_017087609.1:0-335 GCF_001483705.2 Eufriesea mexicana
AGTACTGTGTTGTCAATTGCTAATGTCCCGAGCGATAATGGATTTGTCTTTCGTCATTCTGGAGTTGCTGTAAAGTTAACGTCACTGTGCAGATTAACCGAATGGCTACGCTGCTCCGTTGGTGGATGTGCCAAGTACCGCACTGCCAATTGCAAATATCACTTGCCGCATTTGACATATACATTGATTACTGCAGCACTGGTGTGGAGTTTAGGTACTCACTGATGGGGTGAGTCCAATGGATACAGTGATATGTTGGCGCATGCACTGATCGCCGTACTACCAAATGTAAATTTCTCTGGCCATATCTGACACATACATTTATGATTCTAGAA
>NW_017087610.1:0-335 GCF_001483705.2 Eufriesea mexicana
GATTGGAAACGAACAATTTATGGCTCTTTCAAACTTTTCAGTTTTGCAATGACCACCCTGTGTTAGTTTAATTATTTTAATATAATTAATATTAAACTTTCTACATTAGCTTTCTATACTAAGCTTCAGTCAAGTTTGATTTGTTCATATTATTATTTATTTCATTATTATTATTATTATTGTTTATTATTTGTCTGCAGGGAGAGAGACAGAAGCCACTGAAAGTGCTCTGATTCTATTCACTAGGGTCTAGATCATCGTTTGAAGTAGAGAAAAGTAAAAATTGAAAGGAAAAGTAAAACCAACTATTGTGAATCCAAAATAGATGTAGAGAG
>NW_017087611.1:0-335 GCF_001483705.2 Eufriesea mexicana
TTTGTGTTAGGTTGGGGTACCTTTGACTTTCGTCCTATACACTGCTTTTCGGTCGATACTTCTGCACTGTGTTGCTCTTCTAGCAACCGCTTCCCTCCGGGGAGGCCAGCAACAGTGTACATGGCACGTTTGGTTTAGCTAGGTTACGCTTGTTTTGGTTAGGTTTTGTTAAGTTTGGTTAATATAGCATTGACTCATGTGCTATACCCTGCTATTCGGCGGATTTCTGCGCCCTGCTGTACCCTGGTATCTACTTGGTTATGTCGATGCCAGCAGTATTAGTCTCGGTACGTTAGTCTCAGTAATTTTGCATTCGAATATGTTACGTTTGGTTT
>NW_017087612.1:0-334 GCF_001483705.2 Eufriesea mexicana
GCAATAGAATCTTGCTGGGAAGTTAAATATTATTGTCAGTTTCGACTATTATCGTGGTGAGCTCTCTTTCCTGCCTTAATTAGCAGGGTTGATTCTATTGGCGTGCTATAGGCATTGCAATGCAGCGGAATCTGGCTGGAAAATTCAATTTTATTGACATTTTCGAATAATATTGTGGTGCGCCACTTTTCTTGCGTAAATAAGGAGGAAAGATACTTTTGGCGTGCTATAGCCATTGCAATGATATAATGTTCCTGGCAGATGCAATTTCATTGACATTTTCGACTAATATGTGGGTGAGATATCTTCCGTGTATAGATAAGGAGGAAAGATG
>NW_017087613.1:0-335 GCF_001483705.2 Eufriesea mexicana
TACTTGTCCTAGCATTATCTGTCCGAACCTTGGGAGGCCAGCAATAGTTGTCGCGGCACGTTGCTTTGCGTCATGTTGCGTTCGGCTATGCTTCCATTTGCTAGGTTAGGAAACGATCGCTACACTTTTGCGCGTCACACCGCTATTCGGTGAATTTTTGCGCTCTACTGTGCTAGAATATATTCTTCTTCGTCCTCGGGTGTCCAGCAATGGTGGTCGCTGCACGTTAGGTTCAGTTATTCTAGGTTCTGTTGTGTTAGGTTAGGTCTGGCTAGGTACGGGTATCTTTGACTTTTATGCTATACGTTGCTACTTGTTGGCTTTCTGCGCTTTAC
>NW_017087614.1:0-335 GCF_001483705.2 Eufriesea mexicana
GAAGCATGTGTGTATGGATGTATCTATGGACGAATGTACTTATGTATGTATTGATTTATGTATTGATGTATGTATGGATGTATGGATGGGTGTATGGAAGGATCGTTGCATGGATGTATGGATCGATGGATGTATGGATGGGTGGATGAATGGATGGATGGGTGTATGGATGTATGTTTGTATGGATGTACGAAAGTATGGATGATACGTATGTATGGATCTATGGATGTATGGTTGGACGGATATACGGATGGTTGGATGTATGGATGTATGGATGTATAGATGTACGTATGAATGGATGTATGGATGTATGGATGTATGGATGTATGGATGTA
>NW_017087615.1:0-335 GCF_001483705.2 Eufriesea mexicana
TACTCTATGTTGCTCTACTATACTCTGTCCGACTATGGGGATGCCAGTAGCAGTTTTCTCGACGCGTATGGTTGAGTTACGCTACATTTGGTTAGGGTATGTTAGTCTGGGTTAGGTTTGGATAGATTTGACTTTCCTGGTATACGCTGCCATTCGGTGGATTTCTGCGATCCTCTGTTCTCTAGTATGTTCTGGTTGGCTCTGGGGAGGCCAGTAATGGTGGTATAGACACGTTAGGATGAGGTAGAATACGTTTGGTTGTGGTACGTCGGCATCTCTTAAGCTTGGACCGCTTCGACTTTTCTGCTGTACACTGCGATTCTATAAGTTTGTGC
>NW_017087616.1:0-335 GCF_001483705.2 Eufriesea mexicana
AGGTTAATATCGTTTGATAGATACTCGCCCATCGAAAGATTTTTAATCCTTTGCCCTCGAGAGATGCCTCTTAGTCGCTATTTAATCAGATTCTAAAGATGTATGTTAATTAATATATGAAATTTACAATTACCCAACGATGCGTGGAATATCGAAGTAAACTAATTCTACGCCTTAATTTGCATATGATCCCTTATTTACCGTTTTAGAAATATCGCCGACCTTATGGCAGAAGGTCTTCAAATTACTATTTTCCTGTAACGAAAAATTCACCGAGTGCAAAGGGTTAAACGTCTGATCACACTAGCTGCATCCTTACGATACTCCTGTGTGCA
>NW_017087617.1:0-335 GCF_001483705.2 Eufriesea mexicana
AGATGACATACCGACTGCGACAACTGTACGTGATGACGATCATCGTTATCACATCAGCGCCGGTCCCAAATAATAGCCGGACCCAAACAGTACCAGGACTCAAACAGTACCTGAACTCAAACAGTACCTGAACTCAAACAGTACCCGAACTCAAACAGTACCCGAACTCAAACAGTACCCGAACTCAAACAGTACCCGAACTCAAACAAACAATACCCGAACTCAAACAAACAGTACCCGAACTCAAACAGTACCCGAACTCAAACAGTACCCGAACTCAAACAGTACTTGATCCCAAACAGTACCCGGTACTAAACAATACCCGGACCCAAACA
>NW_017087618.1:0-335 GCF_001483705.2 Eufriesea mexicana
GGCATGTATCTATGGATGTGTGTGTGGATGAATGGATGGGTGAATGGACGGATTAATGGATGTATGTATGGACGCTTGTATGGATGAATGAATGGATGGATGTATGGATGGAAGTATGCATTGATGTGTGTATGGATGCATTTACGGATGTATCTTTGGATATATGTATGGATGAGCGTATGGGGCTATGCATGGATGTATGGATGTAAGAATGTACGGATGTATGGATGTATGGATGTATGGACGTTTAGATGTACGAATTTATGGATGTTCGGGTGTATGGATGTATGGATGGATGTATGGATGGATAGATGTATGTACGTATGGATGGATGG
>NW_017087619.1:0-335 GCF_001483705.2 Eufriesea mexicana
ACTGTGCCAGTATCGACAGTAAATGAGGTATGGCACTAACGGTTAGGACATTGAAATAAAGAAATCGTGGACGAAACGAGAAGAAAAAATCTGGCATTTTGGATGAATAGTTCATGGGAAGATGCATGCGAACCATGTCTACATGGAAAAGCACTTAAGATGCCGCATCCGCGAACTAATGATTCATCGGCAAAACGTAATTTGGAACTACTGCATACAAGTTTGATAGGTCCAATCAAACCCACGTTCTACGTATAGGAAAATTGCATATTCAGTATCATCGATTATCATTCGAGAATGATGTTTGTAAAGCTTCTGAGGGATAAAAGTGAAGT
>NW_017087620.1:0-335 GCF_001483705.2 Eufriesea mexicana
GATTCGTATCTGTTTTTAAAAATGGTAACTTCACGGGAAAAAATTCCTTGGTATCTGAATTTATTTTTTAAATGAAGGGGAAGGTTCTAGGTTTGTACTGCTGCAAACAGTATGTTCGAATAAAATTATACAGAGTAGATGCGTTTCGTTGAACTTGAGAAATTTCGATATGACACACGTACTCTTTTGGACGTGTTTGAAGAGTTACAGTTTTGGGGAGGTCCACCAAATTTAAAATCGGGGAATAGTGTCTTAAAGTGGAGATTTCAGGCTTCGTTTTGACATAAGAATCATAATATTACGACGATCCTTCATGGAGTTATCGCGAATCGAAG
>NW_017087621.1:0-335 GCF_001483705.2 Eufriesea mexicana
TAATTAAACTTTACACAGTTTTATTAGTTACCATGTACCTTTATTATTTATACAATGCACGTGCTCCTAATTGACTGGGACAGAGCGACTGACGTTGATGCGTAGGGCAGTGCCTCGTAAAAACAATAGAATCATCACTACGTTATTAGGTTTAACACTCATCAATAGATGGCGTGGTTGCCTTGAAACTATTATGATATTTCCTACACAATGACATGACAATTCGGTCTCTAACAGTTACCAACAGAAAGGCTGAAAAATCTCAAGGCCTTTAACAGGGATCAGATGTCCAATCATTAGAACCCCGTGGCACCTGTTGAAGATTCCTCTCAAGG
>NW_017087622.1:0-335 GCF_001483705.2 Eufriesea mexicana
ATATCCAATCCCTACCTGAACCAACATAAACCGACCAAACGTTGCCAAACACAACATAACGAGCCGAGTCCACTATACCTCCACAGAAGCAAGCGGAACATAACAGAGCACAGTCGGGCGCAGAAATCCGCGGAATAACAGTGCATAGCACAAATGTCAAAGGTGTCCAATCCTAACAAGGCCAAACATAACGTAACCAAACGTATTATAACTCAACCAAAATTGGCCGGACGTCTGCTGCTGTCCTCCCAAGTGCCAAGCAGAGCATATTGGATTACAGTAGAGGGCAGAAATCCACGGAAAAGCAGCGTATAGCACAAAAGCAAAAGCAATCG
>NW_017087623.1:0-334 GCF_001483705.2 Eufriesea mexicana
CACGATATTAGTCGAAAATGTCAACAAAGTTGAACTTTCCATCCAGATTCTGAAGCATTGCGATGGCTGTAGCACGCCAATTGCATCTTTCCTCCTTATTTATGAATTAAAGTTAGCTCACCACGATATTAGTCGAAAATGTCAATAAAATTGAATTTTGCTGGATGATTCTATAGCTGTGCATTGCCCATAGCACGCCAAAAAATTCTTTCCTCCTTATATATGCAAGAAAGTTTGCTCAAAACGATGTTGGTCGAAAATGTCAGTATATATGAATTTTCCAATCAAATTCTATATCAATGCAATACCTATAGCACTCCTGCAGTATATTTCC
>NW_017087624.1:0-335 GCF_001483705.2 Eufriesea mexicana
GTTACGTTTTGTCAGGGTAAAAGAGTGTAGCTTTGACTTTTGTGCTATACACTGCTCTTCGAATGATTTCTGCGTACCGCGTTACTCTACTATACTCTGTTGGCCGATTAGGAGGCCAGTAATAGTGGTCGTGCCACTTTAGGTTAAATTAGGTTAGGTTTGGATACGTTAGGTTTGGCTATGTTTGCTTAGGGTAGCTCTGACTTTCGTGCTATACACTGTTATACGGTGGTTTCCTGCCCTCTACTGCGCTACACTGTAAGCTGCTTCATCCTGTGGAGGCCAACAATAGTGGTTGCGGCACGTTAGATTGTGTTAAATTACGTTCGGTTACG
>NW_017087625.1:0-335 GCF_001483705.2 Eufriesea mexicana
ATGTTTCGTCGAGACATAGAAAGCTTCATTTTAACGCCCGAAAATATTTCGCCATGTGTTAACCGTTTATTTGATTCAGCATCGACTAGAAGTTGTCAGCGGTTGGACTAGCTATGCGTTTTTGTCGCGGGAAAATATTTCATTTTTGAAAGAGCCACGTACTAAAGTATTAATGTAGAATATCTTTTATATTTATTAGTAACAATTTATTAATGCAAATTCACATATGTTTTTGTTACAAAAAATCCAAATTAAAAAATACTTAATTTCCACTACAGAAACAAAAATTAATAAAAATAATTATAGAATTGATAATGAAAGTATAACATATAGTG
>NW_017087626.1:0-335 GCF_001483705.2 Eufriesea mexicana
TAAACAGCCATACTTGGCTTTTCCACATTTAAAAATAAAATTTGACAGAAAACAGCATTTTTTCCAATTTTTACAACAGATTTTGATTAAAAATAAGTTTTACGCTTAACACTTTTTCCATCACAGGATGTAAAGGAAAAGAAAAAGATTTCCACTGAAAACAAATAAATAATGTACTTGAAAAATACGCATACATTATGGTGTTTACAAAAAGCCATCTCTCTCTAGTATAATTTGCCTTGATGGGGGAAGCTTGATGAAATTTTTGAAGATTTGTTGAATCGTTATACCGATAACAAATTTTATATCAACGTATTCTCCCTATGTGAGATTGT
>NW_017087627.1:0-335 GCF_001483705.2 Eufriesea mexicana
TTTGGCTAGGTTAGGATAGGGTAACTTTGACTTTTGTGCCATACACTGCTACTCGGTGCATTTCTGCGCTCTACATTGCTCTACTGTAATCTGGTCCACTCTGAAGGGCACAGCATTAGTGGTCGTGACACGATATGTTGTGTTAGGTTACGTTTGGTTATGCTACATCGGTCTACGTTTGGTTATGTTGGCATTGACTTTTGCGATATACATTGACATTCGTGGATTTTTGCGCTCTAGTGTGCTCTAATGAGCTCTGCATAGTTCTGGGTAGGTCAGCAATGGTGGCCTCGGCACGTTAGTTTGAGTTAGGTTACGTCTGTTTGGGTTAGGTA
>NW_017087628.1:0-335 GCF_001483705.2 Eufriesea mexicana
CCATACACTCATCCATCCTTACACACATCCATCCGCACATCCACACATACATAAATACAAACATGCATACGTACATCCATGCATACATCCTTACATTCACCCATACATACATCCGCACATTCGCCATTCCATTAACGCAACCATACATCTATCCATTTATCCACCCATCCATAAATCCATCTAACCGTACATCCATCCATACATACATCCATACATATATACATCCATACGTCCATACAACAGTAGTTCCGTCCATCCATACCCCTATCCGTCCATACATCCATTTATCGATACAGCCATCAATCCATACATCCACTTATCGACACAGCCATCCA
>NW_017087629.1:0-335 GCF_001483705.2 Eufriesea mexicana
TGGACCTTTCTTTGTTTAAATTAAGCAGCTATCAGTGTATATAATATTATGAATATCACAATTAGTGTCATCTGTTGCCACGAAACAAAAATAATGCGATTCGCTTGTTAACTAAAAAATGGATGTTTCTAGTTACTTTTGCTAATCTGGAAACTTTTTCAAGTTAAATTTCTTTAATTCTTTTTCTCATATTAATTGACAAATGTAATATGTCATTTATAAAGGTGCATTTAATCATTAGATCGAGTTTCAAAGTATGAACTTCATTTATAGAGGAAAGTGTTAATATGGAGTAAGCTAGTCCATATTGCAATTACGCTTACTTCGTTTACCCT
>NW_017087630.1:0-335 GCF_001483705.2 Eufriesea mexicana
GCCGAGAACACTACTGCTGGCCTCGCCGGAGCCAAGAAGTGAATATTAAACGCGAGTAGAGCGCAGAAATCCATAGAATCGCAGTGAACAGCGGAGAAGTCAAAGATAGCCAAACCAAACCCAAATTAACATAACCGAATATGACATAGCCTTACACAACATAACGTGCCGCGGCAAATATTTCTGGCCTCCCTAGAGACGAACAGAGCATATTAAAGCAGAGCAGTGCGCAGAAGTGCACCGAGTAGCGGAGTATAGCATAAAAATTTAAGCGATCCTATCCTATAAAAACGTAACGTAACATAACACAACAAATCTTGGCTCGACCACTATTC
>NW_017087631.1:0-335 GCF_001483705.2 Eufriesea mexicana
GACCTAACTTTCTTGCATATAGAAGGAGGAATGGTTCTACGGGCGTACTATAGTCACTGCAGTGCTACAGAATCTGGCCGGAAAATTCAATTTAATTGCCATTTTCGACTAATATCGTTGTCAGCTAACTTTCTTGTATAATTAAGGAAGAAATATCCTACTGGCGTGCTATGGCAATTGCAATGCTATAGAATCTGTATGGAAAATTAAATTTTATCGACATTTTCGACTAATAACGTGGCGAGCTAACATTCTTGCATAACTAAGGATGTAATAACTTATTGGCGTGCTATAGCCTTTGCAATGCTCTACAATCTGGCTGGAAAATTGAATTT
>NW_017087632.1:0-335 GCF_001483705.2 Eufriesea mexicana
CGCCAGATTTTGTAGCATTTCAATGGCTATAGCACGCCAGTAGCATCCTTCCTCCTTATATATACCAGAATGTTAGGTCAAGACAATAATAGTCGAAAACGTCAAGAAAATTAAATTTTCCAGCCAGATTCTATAGCATTGCAGTTGTTATGGCGCACCAATCGAATCTTTCCTCCTTATTTAGGCAAGAAAGTTAGCTGGCCACGATAACAGTAGAAGATGTCATTAAAATTGAATTTTCCAGGTAGATTCCATAGCATTTCAATGGCTGTAGCACGCCAGTAGAATCTTTCCTCCTTATATATCCAAGAAAGCTAGGTCACCACGATAATCGG
>NW_017087633.1:0-334 GCF_001483705.2 Eufriesea mexicana
AGCCATTCCAATGCTTTGGAATGTAACTGGAAAGTTCAATTTTATTGACATTTTCGACTAATACCGTGGTGAGCTAACTTCCTAGCTTAAGTATGGAGGAAAGGTCCTTTTGGCGTGCTATAGCCATTGCAATGCTGTAGCTTTCGTCGGGGAAATTTAATTTTATTGTCATTTTCGACTAATATCGTGGTGAGTTCACTTCCTTGCAGATATACGAAGGAGAGAAACGATCGGAGAGCTATAGCCATAGCAATTCTGCAGAATCTGGCTGGAAAGTTCAATTTTATTGTCATTTTCTACTAATATCGTGTTGAGATATCTTCCTTCCACAAGT
>NW_017087634.1:0-335 GCF_001483705.2 Eufriesea mexicana
GACCTATTCCCCAAGCTATAACAGATTATAGATTTTGAATAGACCTATTCTTTGGCAAGTAGAAGGCTGTTCTTGCCATTGGATTGAAGGCGTTCGGCGACCTATTCCCCAAGCAATAACAGGTTATAGATTTTGGATAGACTTATTCTGTGGCAGGTAGATGGATGTTCTTGCCATTGGATTGAAGGCCGTTTGGCGACCTATTCCCCAAGCTATGACAGATTATAGATTTTGAAGAGACCTATTCTCTGGCAAGTAGGTATCTGTAATTACCATTGGATTGAAGGCGTTATGCGATCTAGTCACCAAGCTATGGCAGCTGATAGATTTTGGAT
>NW_017087635.1:0-335 GCF_001483705.2 Eufriesea mexicana
GCTGTGATAGGGTAGCTTTGACTTTTGTGCTATACCCCGATATTCTGTCGATAGCTGTGCGCTGCATTGCTCTACTGGCATCTGCTTGAATCTGGGGAGGCTAGCAATAGCGGCCGTGGCACGTTTGTTTCAGGTACGTTGCGCTTGGTTGGGTTAGGTTTGGTAAAGCTTGGTAAGGTTAGCTTTGACTTTTGTGCTGTGCACTGTTATGCGGCAGATATCTGCGCTCTTCGTTGCTGCAGTAGCATCTGCTTGTCTCTGGGGAGGCCAGAAATGGTGGCCGTGGCACGTTTGGTTGCGTTACGATACTTTTGGTTAGGTTAGGTTTGGTTAGG
>NW_017087636.1:0-335 GCF_001483705.2 Eufriesea mexicana
CGTCTCTCTTCGTCCATAAATGGTATACGCAGATATTTATTTAATGCGCTGAAAACATATTTTGTGACAAACTTAATTCTGTAAAATATATTTCCTCAAAAAGAATGAGGCATTATACAAAATGCAGTATAGAACAAAGCACATCAATTTGTTTAACTGTTATATATACAATAACTATTAATTACATGTAATGCGTGACTTTTTTAAAGTAACAGATGCATAAAATTGGGTGATTCGGGTAATCGCTGCAAAACGTCATTACTCTTCTACTACTTTTTAATAATCGAAAATTTTCCAACTGATGAGTTTTATTTTCGAACTGATCGCAGTGTCAC
>NW_017087637.1:0-335 GCF_001483705.2 Eufriesea mexicana
GCTCTACGTTGCTCTACCACACTCTGCTCGACCCAGGTGTGCGAGCAGTAGCGATTGCGGCACAATAGCTCGAGTTACGTTACGTTTAGTTGGGTTAGATTAGGTTAAGCTAGGTTATGATAGCTTTGACTTCCGTACTGTACACTGCTATTCCGTGGGTTTCTGTGCTCTACAGTGCTCTACTATATTCTGATTGACTCTGGGGATATAAGCAGCAGCGGCCGCGGCACGCTCAGTTAAGTCACGCTATGTTTGGTTTGGTTACGTTTGGCCTGGTTATGTTAGGGTATCACCGAATTTTGTGCTATTCGCTCTTATTCCGCGTATTTCTGTTA
>NW_017087638.1:0-335 GCF_001483705.2 Eufriesea mexicana
ACTTTGGTATTTGTAGAGTTGCATTGGAACTATCATCATCATTGAGCATTGTCATTTATTGGCAACAATAATGTGACTTTGGCTGTACTCAGTACTGTGTCGTAATTTGTTGATACCTCGAGGGATGAAGGACATGCATATCTCTTTTAGGAATTGCTATGGAATATACGTCATCATTGAACAGGTTAACGAGTCGGCAACTTCTATCAAGTGGATTTGCACTAAATGCCGTACTGCCAGCTGTAGATGACACTAGCCATATCTGCATTATGCGTAGGTCACTCTAGAGTCACATTCGTATATACATTACCAGTGAACAAGGCTGTCCAGGGGCT
>NW_017087639.1:0-335 GCF_001483705.2 Eufriesea mexicana
ATACGTCCATCCATCCATAGATCCATCCATCCATACATGCATTCACACATACGGCCATACAACTATACATCCGTACATCCATACATACATCCATATATACATGCATAAATCCGAACATCCATACAACCGTCCATCCATACATCCAGCCGTCCTACACACATACATCCATAAATCCGTCCACCCATACAAACATCCATCCATTCATGCATACATACTTAAATCCAAACATCCATACAGCCATCCGTCGATACATCCATCCATCCAATCATCCTTCCTTCCATACATCCATCCATCCAAACATCCATTCATTCACACTTTCATACAACCATAAATCC
>NW_017087640.1:0-335 GCF_001483705.2 Eufriesea mexicana
GGCGACGAACTGCGGGGTTCCACAGGGATCGGTGCTCGGGCCGATCCTCTGGGACCTCGCGTAAGACGCCGTGTTGCGCACTCCACTCCCCCGCGGCCTGAGCCTGTCGTGCTACACGGACGACGCGTTGGTGGTGGCCGCCGAGTCGAGTTGGGAAGAGGCCACGCTACGCGCGGAAAGCGGCGTGGCCCTCGTCGCGAATAGCATCCAGCGGCTGGAGCTGTGTATCTCCCTCGGGGAAGACCAAGGAAATGTGGTTTTGCCATCGGCAACACGGGAAATCACCCAAGACCCTGATGCGCGTGGGGAACGTCGTGGTCGAGGTACAGGACCGG
>NW_017087641.1:0-335 GCF_001483705.2 Eufriesea mexicana
AATATTAAATTAATTAGGGACAAATCTATATCGAAAAGTATATTGGAAAGTTCCTGAAGGATCCACTTTTACGATGCAGTTATAAAAGTTCATAAATTAATTGCAGGACTTGAGTAATTAATTAATTTTCTAATAAAACTTCAATAAGGAACAGTCAGCGCTGCCTATAGCTTTGTACTGGAACTATCGGAGCCCAAGGATCCTGATAAAAATCATAGGTGGGGCTGACTGTTCCTTTTTGAGGTTCTATTAGAAAATTAATTAATTACTCAATTCCTGAAATTAATTTATGAACTTTTATAATTGCATCGTAACGGCAGATCCTTCAGGAACTT
>NW_017087642.1:0-335 GCF_001483705.2 Eufriesea mexicana
TATCTATTTCTGTTCTATATATTTTCTGTTCAATATATTTTGTCTTTGATCTTTCGTCCTGGCTCTTTCTGTATATTCGGTTTTGCATTTTAAATTCTTTCCTGCTTTTCCTACAATCTTTGTTCAACCATTCTCTATTTATTCTATCTGCTCCACTAATAATATTTAATGTTTGTTCCATATCTTTGTTTTTTGCAGCTTTTCTTGTTCCTTCAATGCGTATTTCGTGAATTTCGTGCAAATTTTTATTATCTGCATCTAAGTCACTTTCGCATAAGTAATTTTCTAACCATTGTTAGTAAGCTTTTGCATTTTCTTGATTCCATTTGAGTTTT
>NW_017087643.1:0-335 GCF_001483705.2 Eufriesea mexicana
AGCTCAGAAGTCCTCCTAATAGCAGACTATAGCTTTAATGTCTAAGCTATACTGTCCAAACGTTAAGAATTGTAACAACCAAACGTAACCAACCTTATCCTATCGCGCCGCGAACACTACTGCAGGCCTCCACAGAGTCAAGCAGAACTTACTAACGCACAGTACAGCTTATATATCTACCGAATAGCAGTGTGCAGAACGGAAGTTAAAGCTATCCTAACCAAGCTTAGCCTTACACATCCTAACCCAAAGAAGCGTGAATCGACATTACGTGTTGGGGCAACTATTGCTTGACTTCCCGGAGACAAGCTGATGATATTAGATCCCTGTCGGTC
>NW_017087644.1:0-335 GCF_001483705.2 Eufriesea mexicana
AAAATCGTGTTAGGAAATTTTTCGGTCTGTATTTTTCTTTTGCCTAAGGAATGGCTTTCATTCGAAATTAAATTAATGTAAATAAGTTTTTAATATATTTATACTTTGTTTTATTAATATTTGATAATTTAGAATATAGTTTCTCGCAAAACATTCGAAAAGTGTAGTTTTAAAGGCTATTAAAATTATGTTTCTTTATTTCTTATTATATACTTAGGGAAATCAATTTTAGGAAAATATGCTAATTCTTATCGACTTCGGATGAGATGCCCAATTGAATGAATATTTATCAGCATGGTATAGATCAGGAGGCAATTAATTATTCTTTACGCGTG
>NW_017087645.1:0-335 GCF_001483705.2 Eufriesea mexicana
ACCGGTCAGGTCAGGTCAGGTCAGGTCATGTCATGTCATGTCTGGTCAGGTTACGTCAGGAGAAGTCAGGTCAGGACAGGCAAGGCCAGGCAAGGGCACATATGGTCAGGTAAGGTCAGGTCAGATCATCCAAGTTAGGTCATGTCAGGTCAGGCGGGGTAAGGTCAGTTCAGGTCAGGTCAGGTCTGGTTAGGTCAGTTCATGTCAGATCATGTCAGGTCAGGTCAGGTCATGTCAGTTCCGGTAAGGGCACGCAAGGCCAGATCATGTCTGGTCAGGTCAGGTCATGTCAGGTCAGGTCAGGTCAAGTCTGGTAAGGTCAGGCCAGGCCATAT
>NW_017087646.1:0-336 GCF_001483705.2 Eufriesea mexicana
CTATTTCTACATAACGTGCCGATGACACTATATCTGGCATCCACAGAGCCATGCAGCGCATACTATAGCAGAGTAGAGCGTAGAAATTTACCTGTGGTGAACAGTAGTGTACACCACGAAAGTCTAATCTACCGTGTCCAAACATATCATATCCTAACATAACATAACGTAACATAACCAAACCCAACAGCTCAATACTACTATTGCTGGCCTCCACAGAGGCAAGCCGAATGTACTAGGGAGCAGTTTAGCGCAAAAATGCACCGCAATGTAGTGAATAGCACAAAAGTAGAAGGTATCCTAACCGGACCTAATAAAACCAAACGTAGCACCTCT
>NW_017087647.1:0-336 GCF_001483705.2 Eufriesea mexicana
AAAGAAATAAATAACGTTATATTATAATTATCCTTATTCTCTCTTAAGAAAGGTATATCTCAAGTATTCCAACTGTTCCCGTAGATAGTGAAAACTGGAGTGAATAAAAAAAAAAAACATGCGACTGGATGTCCCGGTCCCACAATTCCTATCCAACAAAAGCGTGAAACAAAAGCCTCACGCACTCCCGGAACCTCCCCGGTCTATTATATTTTATTTCCTTGTGGTACAAATGCGCGGAGACTTGAGTCTTCTGAGATGCGTGATGCAGACGGTGGGTTGTCAAAAAGTGTCCCGTCGATTCGTTGCAGTAGCAGTAGCATAGTCTTTTGCAAG
>NW_017087648.1:0-335 GCF_001483705.2 Eufriesea mexicana
CACTTTCGACTAATATCGTGGCGAGCTATCTTTCTAGCATAAATAAGGAGGAAAGGTCCTATTTGCGTGCTATAGCCATTGCAATTTACTGGAATCTGGATGGAAAATACCATTTTATTTACATCTTCCACTAATATCGTGGTGAGCAATCTTTTTTGCATAAACAAGGATGGAAGATGTTATTGGTGTCCTATAGCCACTGCATTTCTATAGAATCTTGCTGGAAAACTCAATTTTATTGACTTTTTCGACTAATATCGCAGTGAGCTACCATTCATGCATAAATAAGGAGGAAAGATTCTATTGGCGTGCTATAGCCACTGCAATGCTATAGA
>NW_017087649.1:0-336 GCF_001483705.2 Eufriesea mexicana
CAGACATATCCTGACCCAACTTGCCCTAACCTTACCAATCCAAACGTTGTGTAGCCCAACGTAACGTGCTCAGACTACTATTGCTGCCCTCCACGGGCACAATCAGAAAATATTAGAACACACTAGGGTGCAGAAATACTCGGATAGGAGTGTATAGCACAAATGTCTAAGCTATCATATCCTAACCTCCTAAACGTAACAAAACCGAACGTAGCGTAGCTCAACCGGACGCGCCGGGACAACTATTGCTGGCCTCCACGGAGCCAAGCAGAAAACGCTAGAGCACAGCAGAGCGCAGAAATTCAACGCATTGCAGTGTACGGTACGAAAGTCAAA
>NW_017087650.1:0-336 GCF_001483705.2 Eufriesea mexicana
GCAGTTCGGTGGATTCCTGCCCTCTACTCTGCTCTTGTAAGTCCTCCTATGCTCTGGGGAGGGTAGCGATTGTGGTCTCGGCACGTTAAGTTGAGTTATGTTACGTTTGGTTATGTTACTGGTGGTTAACCTAGGAGATGACAGCCTTGACTTTGGTGCCCTATTCTTCTATTATGTGGACATCTGCGCCCTACTGGGCTTTAATATTTTCAGCTTGGCTCTGGGAAGGCCTGCAATAATGATGTCGGCACATTTTGTTGAGTTGGGTTACGTTCGGTTCGGTTTGGTCAGGCTATATTTAGTCAGGGTAGCTTTAACTTTTATGTTTGTCACTGC
>NW_017087651.1:0-336 GCF_001483705.2 Eufriesea mexicana
TGTCTACTGTGCTCCAAAATGCTCTGCTTTGCGCTGTGGTGGTCAGCAATAGTTGTCTCGGCAAGTTAGGTTGAGTTATGCTTCGTTTGGCTAGGATAGGTTGTGTCATGTTTGGTTAGGATATCTCACACTTTTGTGCTTTGCACTATACTGCGTCGGACTTCTGCACTCTCTTGTGCCCTAGCATATTCTGCTTTGCTCTTCGGAGGTTAGCAATAGCGGTCTAGGCATGTTAGGTGGAGTTATGTTAAGTTCGGTTATACTATGTTCGGGTAGCTTAGGAGAGGTCAGCTCTGACTTTTGTGCTGTACACTATTATTCAGTGGATTTCTGCTA
>NW_017087652.1:0-335 GCF_001483705.2 Eufriesea mexicana
CGTTATAGCTTGGTGAATATTACGGCTAACGCCTTCAATTCAATGGCAAGAACAGACATTTACTTGCCAGAAAATATGTCTATCCAAAATATATAACCTGTTATAGCTTGGTGAATAGATCGCCTTACGCCTTCAATCCAATGGTAAGTACAGCCATCTACTTGCCAGGGAATAGGTCTACCCAAAATCTATAGTGTGTAATATCTTGGTGAGTAGATCGCCTACCGCCTTCCATCCAATGGCAAGTACAGGCATCATCTTGCCAGAAAATAGGTCTATTCAAAATCTATTACCTGCTATAGCTTGGTGAATAGATCGCCTAACGCCTTCAATCC
>NW_017087653.1:0-336 GCF_001483705.2 Eufriesea mexicana
GCCTGACGCAACCTTACCGAAGTTGACCTGACAATTCATAACGTACTGATACCACTATCGCTGACCTGACCAGAGCCTAGCTGGAGATATTAGAGCACTGCGGGGCGCAGAAGTCCACCTAATAGCGGTCTATAGCGCTAAAGTCAAAGCCATCCTCTCCTAACCAAACCAACCGTAATATAACCATACGTAGCCCAAGCAGCATAACGTGAAGAGACCACTGTTAGAACACATTAGCAGAGAGTAGAACGCAGAAACCCATATGATCGCAGTGTATATCAGAAATGTCAATGCTCCCCCAAACAGAACCCAAACCAAGAGAACATAACCAAACAT
>NW_017087654.1:0-336 GCF_001483705.2 Eufriesea mexicana
CAAGTCGTTACTGAACATATTAGTGCAATGGCTTCAGTGCTCCATTCATGAATGTACCATCTACCTTACCGGGAATTTTTGATACCTCTAGCCACATCTGGTGTATACATTGAGCATTCCAGAACTACCGTGGAATTTATTTCCTCAGTGAGAAGATTAATTCAGCGGCTGCAGGACTCTGTCGGTGGCTGCAATCATTATCGCTATGTCAATTGTTAACGTCTCCAGCTATAACGGATACGTATTTTGTCATTTTATCATTGCTATGGAATCTACATCATCATTGAAAATGCTAATTCAACGGCTACAGTTCTCCGTTGATGGATGTACTATGTA
>NW_017087655.1:0-336 GCF_001483705.2 Eufriesea mexicana
TATAGCAGAGAATTCAAAGCTACACTACCCTAACCCAAACTAGCCAATAATTTTCGAACGTAACATAACTCAACATGAAGTCACGTGATAACTATTGCTGGCCTCCACAGCGATATAAAAAACATGCTAATGGAGAGTGGAGCATAGAAGTCCATAGATTAGCAATGTATAGCTGAAAAGTCAAAGCAATCCTAACCTAACCCAAACTATACTAACATATCCAAGCGCAACCTAGCTCAAGTTAACGAGCCGCGACTGCTAATACAGACCCGCCAATAGCCCAGCAAAACATATTAGAGAGGAGCGCGGCGCAGAAGCTCACAGACTAGCAGTGTA
>NW_017087656.1:0-336 GCF_001483705.2 Eufriesea mexicana
ACTGAACAGCTGTGCATAGCTCAAGAGACTGTGCTACCCTATCGTAACCAAACCCAGCACAAAGTAACTCAGACAAACGTGCAGGGACCAATACAGCTGGCCCCCCATTGGTCAAGCAGAATGTACTAGAGCAAAGTAGATCGTAGAAATCCATCGAAGAGAAGAGTATAGCACAAAAGTCTAAGTTACCATGTACTATCATAGTCTAACCTAACCCAACCGAACGTAACATAACCCAACAAAACGAGCCGCGACCGCTATTGCCGGCATCGTCAGCGCAAACCGTAGCATATTAGAGCACAGTAGGTCGAAGAAATCGACCTAACAGCAGCGTAC
>NW_017087657.1:0-335 GCF_001483705.2 Eufriesea mexicana
CAGATTATAGATTTTGAATAGACCTATTCCCAGGCAAGTAGATGTATGTACTTGCCATTGGATAGAAGGCGTTAGGCAACCTATTCACCATGCTATAACAGGCCATAGATTTTGAATAGGTCTATTCTCTGGCAAGTAGATGGATGCAATTGCCATTGGATTGAAGGCGGTAGGCGATCTATTCATCAAGCTACAACAGGTTATACATTTTGAATCGACATATTCTCTGGTATGTACATGGCTGTACTTGCCATTGGATTGCAGGCGATAGACGATCTAATCACCATGCTATGGCAGCTTATAGGTTTTGAATATACTCATTCCCTAGCGAGTAG
>NW_017087658.1:0-336 GCF_001483705.2 Eufriesea mexicana
CGCAGTGGACATCAGAAAGCTCAAAGCTGCCCAAAACGTAACTCATACTAACCGAGCATAACCGGACATAGCATATCTCAAACCAAAGTGCGGAGACCTCTATTGCTGCTGTCCCCGGAGCGCTGCAGGACATACTACAGCACAATAAAGCGAAGAAATCCACCTATATATCAGTGTAGAGAACGAAGGTTCAAGCTTTCCTTACCGAACTTAGCCTAACAAAAAATAACCGAACGTAACTTAACTCAACCTAACCAGACGCGACCACCACTTCTGGTCTCCCCAGAGCCACGCAGAGCACATTAGTGGAGCGTAAAACGCAGATATCTATAGAAT
>NW_017087659.1:0-336 GCF_001483705.2 Eufriesea mexicana
TTCCAGGCAGATTCTATAGCACTGCAATGGTTATAGCTTGCAAATATAATCTTTCCTAATTCTATATGCAAAAAACTGAGCTCACAACGATATTAGCCGAAACTGTCAGTAAAATTGACTTTTCCAGCCAGATTCTGCAGAATTGCAATGGCTATAGCCCTCCAAACGGATCTCTCCATCGTATATCTGCAAGGAAGTTAACTCACCACGATGTTAGTCGAAAATGACAATAAAATTAAACTTCCCGGCCAAAATCTACAGCATTGCAATGGTTATAGCACGCCAAAAGGACCTTTCCTCCATACTTATGCCAGGAAGCTGGCTCACCACGATATT
>NW_017087660.1:0-336 GCF_001483705.2 Eufriesea mexicana
CTAGCAATCGAATTTTCCAAGATCACAACGTATTCCTAGGCATCGATTTTCCCAGGATCACGATGTATTGCTAGTCGTCGAAATTTCCAGGATCACAACGCATTGTTAACCATCGATTTTTGCAGGATCGCGACGCATTGCCAGCTGTCGAATTTTCCACGATCGCGACGTATTGCTAGCCATCGAATTTTCCAAGATCGCGACGTATTGCTAGTCGTCTAATTTTTCACAATTGCGACGATTAAAGATCGGTCAACGTCCGAGTATACGCGCCGCGACGCTACTCCACCGCCGTCAATTTTTCCAGGATTGCGACGCATTGTCATTCGACAAAAA
>NW_017087661.1:0-336 GCF_001483705.2 Eufriesea mexicana
ATATATCCATACATACACAGGTCCATTCGTCCATACATACATCCATACACACATCCTTCCATAGATCCATCCATACATACATACATAAATCCATACAAACGTCCATACAAACATTGATACACCCATCCATCCATACAACCATTCATTAATTCATACATCGATCGATACATCCATCTTGCCACACATCCAACCATCCATACATCCACCCATCCATAATCCATCGAACCGTACATCCATACATACATACTGGTACCCATCCATACATCCATTCATCCATACATCCACACATCCATAAATCCATCCATCCATCCATCCATCCAACCATACACACATCCA
>NW_017087662.1:0-336 GCF_001483705.2 Eufriesea mexicana
TAGGGATGTTTGTATGGATGTGAGTATGGATGTATGTATGGGTCTATGTGTCGATGGATGGATATATGGAAGGATGGATATATTCATGGTTGGCCGTATGGATGGATGGATATATGGATAGGTGGACGTAGGGATGGAAGGATGCATGGTTGGATATCAGGATGAGTGGATGGGATTGTGGATGGGTGTATGGATGGGTGGATGTATGGTTGTACGGGTGGATGAATTTATGAATCTGTGGACGTATGGTTGGATCGACGTATGGTTGGATGAATGTATGGATGAATGTATGGATGGACATATGGATGGATGTATGGATGGATGTATGGATGGATG
>NW_017087663.1:0-336 GCF_001483705.2 Eufriesea mexicana
AACAATCGCAGCGCTGCCGAAAGTAGCATAACTCTACCTAACGGGCCGAGACTACTATTACTGCACTCCCCAGGGTCGAGCAGAGTACAGTAGAGCGACGTAGGGCGTACAAATCCACCGAATAGCAGTGTATAGCACAATAGTCGTAGGTACCCTTACCCAACACAACGTAACCTAACTTATCCAAGCGTAATATAACCCAAACTAACGTGCCACCACAACTATAGCTGAACCCTTGATAGTCGAGGAGAGTATAGTAGAGCAATGTAAGGCGCGGAAAAACCACCGGATATAAGAGAACAACACAGAAGTTTAAGCTACGCTATCCTAACTGAG
>NW_017087664.1:0-336 GCF_001483705.2 Eufriesea mexicana
TACATACATCCATACATGCATACACCCATACTTTCTTAAATCCACACATCCATTCATCCATACGTCCATACATGCAATAATCCATACATCCACACCTTCATTCATCCGTACATCCATTCTTCCGTACGTCCATTCACCCGTACATCCGACCATCCATACCTCAATCCATCCATACGAACATCCATCCTTACGTCCAACAATCCATACATACATCCGTCCATACATCCATCCCTCCATACATCCATCCATCCATACAACCACCCATCCATACATCGATCGATTCATACATCTATCCATCCATACATCCATCCCAACATACATTCATAGATCCACACA
>NW_017087665.1:0-336 GCF_001483705.2 Eufriesea mexicana
TCAAAAAGGATCTTTCCTCCTTACTTATGCAAGGAAGGTAGTTCACAACAATATTAGTCGAAAGTGTCAATAAAATTGACCTTTCCAGCCAGATTCTACTGCAATCCAATCGATATAGCACGCCAAAAGTATCTTTCCTCCTTACCTATGCAAGGAAGATAGCTCACCACAATATAAGTCGAAAATGTCAATAAAACTGAACTTTCCAGCTAACTCTGTAGCATTGCGACGGCTATAGCACGCGCATTGAATCTTTCCTCCGTATTTATGCACGAAAGTTAGCTCACCACGGTATTAGTCGAAAATTTCAATGAATTTGAAATTTCCAGGAGGATT
>NW_017087666.1:0-336 GCF_001483705.2 Eufriesea mexicana
ATTCGGTGGATCCTTGCGCTCTACTGTGCTCTAGAATGTTCTGCTTGGCTCTGGGTATGCCAGGAGTAATGGTCTCTGATCGTCATGTTGAGTTAGGCTACGTTTGGTTTGCTGAGGTTTGTTGATGTAAGGTGTGGATTTTTTGGCTCTTGTCCTGTTCACTGCAACGAAGCAGATTTCTGGGCTTTTGTGTAGTCTACTATACTCTGCTCAGCTTTGTGGGGGGGGGGGCGGCAGTGGTGCTCACAGCACGTTATTCATGGTAATGCCGTTTTCGGTTATGTTACGATTGGTTAGGTTTGGACAGGATAGCCCATACTTGTGCGTAACACACAG
>NW_017087667.1:0-336 GCF_001483705.2 Eufriesea mexicana
CCTCCTCATTTATGCAAGAAAGTTATCTCACCGTGATATTAGTCGAGAATGTCAGTAAAATTGCATTTTAGAGCCAGATTCTACAGCATTGCATTGGATATTGTACTCCAAAAGAATCTTTCCTCCGTAGCTATGCAAGGAAGATAGCTCACCATGGTATTATTCCAAAATATCAATAAAATTGAATTATCCTGCAAGATTCTGTAGCATTGTAATGCCTACAGCGCGCCAACAGTATATTTCCTCCTTCTTTATGCAAGAAAGTTATCTCAACACGATATAAGTCGAAAATGTCAAGAAAATTGAATTTTCCTTCCAGATTCTACAGCATTGCAA
>NW_017087668.1:0-336 GCF_001483705.2 Eufriesea mexicana
CGTATACTATATTGTTAATACGTTACTGATGATACTCGGAACAGATATACGAAAGAATAAACCCGTCCTCGCGTCTATTATTTGTTCCATATTTTGTCCCTTTTCACTGCCGTTGCTAAGAAACACGCATATATTTGCCTCACGTAAAGTTACATGTAATACTGTTACATAGAAGACCGAAAAGATTGAACAACGCATATATGCGTCCACCGTCCCTGCTGGTGACTTTCGCCGGACGCGTATATGCGTCCATAGCGCTCTAAGCGTTAAGTCCGTTTAACTCACTAGCGCCACCGCGGCACGTATCTCCGTCACGCGTCCCGCGTCAACTTTCTC
>NW_017087669.1:0-336 GCF_001483705.2 Eufriesea mexicana
GGTGTGTTCCACTTTTGTGCTATTAACTGCAATTCCGTGGATTACTGCGCTCCACTGTGCACTGGTACGTTCGGCTTGTCCCTGGGGATGGCAGCAATAGTAGTCTTGGTAAGTTAGGTTGAGTTAAGCAACGTTCGGTTGTGTTACGTGTGGTTATGTTAGGATAGTGTTACATCGACTATTGTGCTGTGCACTACGATTCTATGGGTCTCTGCGCTCTACTCTTCACTAAGACGTTCTACTTGGCTCTGGGGAGGTCAGCAAAAGTGGTCTCGGCATGTCAGGAAGAGTTAGGTTACGTTTGGTTACGTCCCGTTTGGTCAGGGTAGGATAGGA
>NW_017087670.1:0-336 GCF_001483705.2 Eufriesea mexicana
CGAGCGGGACGTACTAGAGGACAGTAGATCGCAGAAGACTATAGAAACGCAGTGTATAGCACAAAATGCATATATATCCAGGCATAACCCAAGCTAACGTAAGGTAACCAACCTTAGCCTACCTCAATACAACTTGTCGCGGGCACTATTGCTGGCCTCTCGATTGCCAAGCAGAATGCAGTAGAGCGCAGTAGAGCACAGAAGTCCACCGAACAACAGTGTACAGCAAGAAAGACAAAGCTACTGTTACCGAACATAACCCAACCTAAACATACCAAACGTAACATAACTCAACCTAACGTGCCGTGATCAATGTTGCTGGCATTCCGAGGGCTG
>NW_017087671.1:0-336 GCF_001483705.2 Eufriesea mexicana
TGCCATGGCCAGTAATAGTGCTCTCGGCGCGTTACATTTAGTTAGGCCACGATTGGTTAGGCTACGTTTGTCTGTGTTATGTTATGATAGCATTGACTTTCGTGGTATACACTGTTATTCGGTGAAATTTTGTGATTTACTGTCCTTTAGCATATTCTGCTTGGATCTGGGGTGGCCAGAAATAGTGGTCCCGGCACTTTAAGTTGAGTTAGGATAAGTTTGGTTATGTTACGTTAGTTTGGGTTAGGTGTGCAAAGCTTTGATTTTCGTGCTATACACTACCATTCAATGGATTTCTGTGCCCTACTGTACTGCGGTGTACTCCGCTTGGCACTG
>NW_017087672.1:0-336 GCF_001483705.2 Eufriesea mexicana
ACTATCGCTGGCATTGCCACAGCCTAGGAGAGAATGTGAGATGAAATTATAGCGCTGCAATCCACCGGGTGTCAGTGTATAGCACAAAAGTCACAGCTATCCTCTTCTGACCTAGCCAAACGCAACGTAAGCAAACGTAACATAACTATTCCTAACGTGTCGAGACCTCTGTTCCTGCTACCTTCAGAGTCAGGCGGAACATGCTAGAGGAGAGTAGAGAGCAGAAGTCAATATAATCACAGTGCATAGCACAATAGTCGGAGGTACCCTGTCCGAACATAACCATACGTGACGCAAACGAACGTAGCACAGCTCAACCTATCGAGCTAAGGCCAC
>NW_017087673.1:0-336 GCF_001483705.2 Eufriesea mexicana
CGAACGTAGCGTAACACAACTTAAGGCGCCACGACCACCGTTGCTGGCAACCACGTAGACGAGCTGATTATAGTAGAGCGCAGCTGGGCGCATGAATCCACCTGATAGCAATGTGTACCGCGAAAGAAGAAGCTGTCATAACCTAACCCGGACCAACGCAACCCAACCGAACGTAGCCTAACTCAGCAGAACGAACCGAGACCACCATTGCTGGCCTCCCCAGAGACGAGCAGAGCATAGTAGAACAATGTAGAGAGCAGAGATTCATCCAACAGCAGTGTATAGCACAAACGACAAAGCTATCCTATCCTAACAAAACCAAACGTAACATGACCA
>NW_017087674.1:0-336 GCF_001483705.2 Eufriesea mexicana
GGAACGCCTGAAACACTGGACTCGTCACGTTATGTTATGCTGCACAACGCTTGTGCAGGTTAGGTTAGGTTAGCCAAGGTCAGGATATGTTTGACTCTTGCGGTATACACTGCTATTCGGTGTATTTCTGCCTTCTACTGCGCCCTATCATGTTCTGCTTGGCTCTGCGGAGGCCAGAAATATTGGTGTCGTCGCGCTATGTTGAGCTACACTACGTTTGGGTTGGCTAGGTGCGGTCAAGTTCGGTTAGGTTAGCTATGGCTTACGTGCCATTCACTGCTCTTTGTTGTGTTTCTGTGATCTTCTGTGCTCAACTATTTCCTACCTGGCACAGGG
>NW_017087675.1:0-336 GCF_001483705.2 Eufriesea mexicana
AAACTCAATTTCATTGACAATTACGACTAATATCGTGGTGAGTTAACTTTCTTGCATAAATAATGTGGAAAGATTTAATTGCCGTACTACAGCCGTCGCAATGCTATTGAATCTAGCTTGAGGTTTCAATTCTGATGACTTCTTCTACTAATATCGTGGCGAGCTATCTCTCTTGCATAAAGAAGGAGGAAGTATCCTATTGGCGAGATGTAGGCATTGAAATGCTATAGAATGTTGCGGATAAGCACACTTTTATTGATATTTTCGGCTAACACTCTGGTGAGCTATCTTTCTTGCATAAATAAGTAGGAAAGATTCTGTTGTCGTGCTCCAGGC
>NW_017087676.1:0-336 GCF_001483705.2 Eufriesea mexicana
GGTGGATCTCTACGCTCTGCTGTGCTATAGGACACTCTGCTTGTCTCTGGGTAGGCCAGCAATAGTGGTCTCGGCACGATAGGTTGAGCAATGCCGCGTTTGGCAATGTTACGTTTCGTGAGGTTAGGATAGGATAGTTTAGACATCTGTGTTATACATTGCTATCTACGGATTCCTGCGCTGTACTGTGCTCCAGTACTTTCCGCTTGGATCTGGGGAGGCCAGCAATATTATTCTCGGCACGATAGGTTTAGCTGGCTTACGTTTGGATAAGTTAGGTTAGGTTAAGCTCAGCCATGTAACTTAGACTTTCGTGCTGTAGACTGCTATTCGGAG
>NW_017087677.1:0-336 GCF_001483705.2 Eufriesea mexicana
TCTCTTCGGCCATTTTTTAGTTCTTCCCGTAATGCCGCAATATGAGAGGTACTGATCGGTCCTTTCTATCCCTTTCGTGTATTTGTTATAGTCGATAATGCAATTTCGTTTGATAATATCTCTTCCATCTCTAGACTCTTTATCCCTCCTTATTTTTCCATATTTGTAACGCTGCTTAATAAATATCCAAGCAGAAATGTAACTCTACGTGGCCTGTCTTAGGAAGTCAGAATGGAAAAATGTAAATTTACGCGACTTGTCCATTAACCCTTCGCACTCCGAATTATTTTTCAATTTTCTTGCCAATAACTCCTAACTATTTTGAGTATTTTGTTT
>NW_017087678.1:0-336 GCF_001483705.2 Eufriesea mexicana
CTGCGCTATTCTGGGCTCTAATACGATCTGCCTGGCTCTGGGGAGGCCAGCAATAGTGGTCTCCGCATGTTAGGTTGAGTCAGGTTACGTTTTGTTCGGCTACGTTTTATTGCGTTAGGTTAGGATGGAATTGACTTTCCTGCCTGTACACTGCCATTCTATGGACTGCTGCCTTCTGCTCTACTCTAATATATTCTGCCTGGCGATGGGGTAGCCAGAAATGGTGGTCTAGGCACGTTAGTTTCCATTATCTTACGCTTGGTAATGTTACGTTTTGCTACGTTAGGACAGGTTAAAGTTGATCTTGGCGCTGCAATCTGCTATTCGGTGGATTTC
>NW_017087679.1:0-336 GCF_001483705.2 Eufriesea mexicana
GGTAGGCCAGGAACTGTTGCCTGGGTACGTTATGCTTTGTTAGGTTACGCCCGGTTATGTTACGTTTGGTTAGTTTAGGATAGGATAGCTTTGACTTTTGTGCTGTACACAGCTATTCGGTGGACCTCTGCGATTTATATTGCTCTAATACGCTCTGCTTGGCTCTGGGGAGGCCAGAAATGGTAGTCTCGGCAACTTGTCTTCAGTTAGGCTACGTTCGGATCGATTAGGATAGGACATGTATGGTTAGGATACCTACAACCATTGTGCTATACACTGGAATGTGGTTTATTACTGCCCTCTGCTGTGCTCTAGTGTATTCCGCTTGGAACTGGG
>NW_017087680.1:0-336 GCF_001483705.2 Eufriesea mexicana
CTATGCTCTGCTTTAATATATTCTGCTCGGCTCTGGGGTGGCCAGCAATTATGATCCCGGCACATTATGTTGAGTTAGACTACGTTGGGTTAGATTACCTTAGGTCAGGCTATGTTGGTATATCTTCGACTTTTGTGCCATAAACAGCAATGGAAATGGGCTTGATATCTCTGTGCTTTACTGTGCTCCACTATATTCTGCTTTGCCCTGGAGAGGCCAGAAGCACCTGTCCCGGCACGATGGGTAGAGCTATGTTACGTTTGGTTATGTTAGGTTTGGCTTGGTTAGGATAGGATATCTTCGACTATTGTGATATGCACTGCGATTCGCTGTATT
>NW_017087681.1:0-336 GCF_001483705.2 Eufriesea mexicana
TGGTTAGGGGAGGATGGCTTTGGCTTCAGTGTTATAGTCTGTTATTAGTGGATTTGTGCACCCCACAGTGCTCTATTATTTCCAGCGTGGCTCTGGGAAGGCAAGCAACAGTGGTCTCGGCACGGTAGTTTGGGTCATGTTACGTTTTGATACGTTACGATTGGTTGGGTTAGGAGAGGATAGCTTTGACGTAAGTGCTGTGGTCTGCTATTAGTTGGATTTCTGCGCCCTACATTACCCTAACGTTTTAGGAAGGTTGGGAATATTGCTCTGGGCACCTTATGTTGAGTCAAGTTACGTCCGGTTAGGCTGGGTTAGGGTGAGACTGGTCAGGGT
>NW_017087682.1:0-336 GCF_001483705.2 Eufriesea mexicana
TCCATAAATACATCCATCCAAACATCCATTCATCCATACAGCCATTCATCCATCCATCCATCCTTCCATCCATCCATACACCCATCCATCCATTCATGCATCCGTTCACTCAACCATCCATCCATGCACCCATACATCCAACCATCCAAACATCCATCCATTCATTCATCCTTCCATCCATCCAGCCACACATATATACTACCATACATTCATACATCCGTACCATCCACACATTCGTACATCCATACATACACAAATCAATACATCCATCCATCCATACATCCAGCCATCCATACATCCATCGATCCATGCATCCATACAACAATCTATCCATCC
>NW_017087683.1:0-336 GCF_001483705.2 Eufriesea mexicana
AATCGTAACCTAACACAGCCTAGCGTGCCCAGACCGCTGTCGCTGACCTCCCCAGAGCCCAGCAGAATACACCAGAGCAGTGTGGGGCCCAGATATCTGCCGCACTGCAGAGTAAAGCACAGAAGTCACAAACATTCTGACCTAACCTAGCCTAACCTAAACTAACCAAACGTAGCCTAACAAAACGTAACGTGCCAACACGACACTTACCGGCCTTCCAAGAGCTAAGCTGGACATATTAAAGAAAATTATATGGCAGGAATCCATCGAATGACAATTTACAGCACGAAAGTCGAAGTTGTCCTAACCAATCGTAACCAAACCTAACCTAGCCAA
>NW_017087684.1:0-336 GCF_001483705.2 Eufriesea mexicana
ACAATTCACTTGCTATAGTCGACGCAATGCTGTAGAATATGGCTGGAAGATTCAATTTTATTGCCATTTTCGACTAACATCGTGGTGAGCTAACTTTCTTGAATAAATAGGGAATAAAGATTCTATTGGCGTGCTATAGCCGTCGCAATGCTATAGAATCTGTCTGGGAAGTTCAATTTTATTGACATTTACGACTAATACCGTGGTGACCAAACTTCCTTGCATAAATAAGTGAGAAAGATACTATTGGCTTGCTATAGCCTTTGCAAAGCAATGGACTCTGGTAGGAAAATTCAATTTTACTGACATTTTCGACTAATAGCGTGGTGAGCCACC
>NW_017087685.1:0-336 GCF_001483705.2 Eufriesea mexicana
ACTGTAGGGCGCAGAAACCCACTTATCAGCAGACTGTACCACTGTTGTCGAAGCTATCCTCTCACAACCTTACCAACATTACATAACCAAGCACAACCTAACGAAGCCTCTCTTGCAGCGACCAATATTTCTGGTCTCCCCAGAGCCAAGCAGCACTCCTTGGTGGAGAGGAGAACTCAGAAATCTATAGAGTGGCATTTACGCCAAAAACGTCAAAGCTACCCAAGCCTAAGAGAAACCATCAGAACATAGACAGACATAGCGTAACTCAATCTGCCGTGCCGAGACCGCTATTGCTGCCCTCCCCAGGGTCAAGGAGGACTTACTAGAGCAGAG
>NW_017087686.1:0-336 GCF_001483705.2 Eufriesea mexicana
TGCCGGCCTCCCCAGGGCCATGCAGAATCTATTAGAGCATAGTAGAGCGCAGGAATCCATAGAAACGCAGTGTAGAGCAGAAAAGTCAAAGATACCCAAATCTAACCCAAAATAACATAACCGAACCTGACACAGCCATACACAACGTAACGTGCTGCGACAGCTATTGCTGGCCTACATACAGCCAACCACAGCATACTAGGGCACACCAGTGCGCAGAGATGCACTGAGTAGCAGAGTATAGCATTAAAGTTTATGCTATCCTATCCTATGCTAACGAAACTTAGCCTAACCTAACGTAACATAACTTAACGTATCGTGGCATTTTCACTATTG
>NW_017087687.1:0-336 GCF_001483705.2 Eufriesea mexicana
TCATAACGTAAATTTATAACACAAGTGGAAAAATTATTACATTATAGGCTATTACTAGTATATATAACGTATTTGCGTGAAGATGTATCTATAATTAGCAAAAAGTTGATAAATTGCTATTGTTATTGTTAATAACAAATATTTTGCAACGTATATTAACGATAAAAGTAAAAAAAGTTATTAAATTATTAGCTACTACTTAAACAAAAGACGTATTTGTGTTAAAATGTATTCGTCACTTACAAAAAGTTAATAAATTAATAAATTTATTGTTAATAGCAAATTAATGTTGCTGGTAACAAATAGTTTGTAACGTATATTAACGATAAAAGTCAA
>NW_017087688.1:0-336 GCF_001483705.2 Eufriesea mexicana
AGAGATATTTACAATTGACAGTACGTTAGATAGTACATCAACCGACAGAGCTCTGTTGCCGTTGTTATAATTCGTTCACTGATGACTTATATTCTACATCAATTCTAGAATAGAAGCAGACAGATCCATTATCCCTCAAGACATATACCGTCGACAACACAGTACTGGATACAGCGAAAATAGCAGTGATGTATTCGTAGGATTATTTTGTTCACGTATGATTTAAATTCCACAGCCATTCTCGTATAATCAATGCATAGTACGGTTATGACTAGAGGTATTTACAATACCCAGTGCGGTAGTCAGTGCATAAACCAATAGAGCACAGCATACGTT
>NW_017087689.1:0-336 GCF_001483705.2 Eufriesea mexicana
TGTCGTGAGATTAACCCACTTCCCGAATGAGGCCCTTGCATGCTTCGGCCTGGGTTGGGCCGACTCGGATGCGTGGGGACGTCACTCCCCAAGAAACGTCGCTCCCAAGGGAGCAACGTCCCTCCCTGCGCCCCTCAGCCGCCGGCACTAACTTACGCGCCGATACAAGCCCACGTCTTCTTTCAAACACACACCTCGCACAAACATACAAAAACATTCATGCGTATCCTTGCATTCCAAGACCTCCGACACATCCACACTACAATCCAGACTGACACGCACACCGCATCCGCACAGGTTTCGGAGGTCATCATACATTCTACATTTAACCAACAC
>NW_017087690.1:0-336 GCF_001483705.2 Eufriesea mexicana
GTATCACACAAAAGTCAGAGACCCTAACAGAACTTGCCGCCGCATAATATATACAAACGTATTGTAACTAAGCATAAAGTGACGAGAACAATATTGCTGGCCTCCCAGATCCCAGCAGAGCATGCTCGATCACATAGCAGCGCAGAAATCCACCGAGAATCAGTGAAAAGCGGAAAAGCCAAAGTAGCCTAACCTAACCTAGTCCACCGTGACATACCCAAACGTAGTCTAACTCAACCTAGCATTACGAGACTGCAATTGCTGTCCCGCACAGATACAAGCAGAAAATGCTGGAGCACAGTAGTGCGCAGAAATCCGTCACATTGTAGTGAATAT
>NW_017087691.1:0-336 GCF_001483705.2 Eufriesea mexicana
CGTGACGACACCACTATTTTTGGCAACACTAGTGCCGTGCATAACATATTAGGGCACAGTAGAGTGCAGAAATACGCCGAATAGCAGTGTATGGCACGGAAGTCAAAGTTATCCTATCCTAGCCTAACCAATCGTGACATATCCAAGTGCAACATAATCCAACATGACGTGCCTAGACACTTATTGCAGGCATCCCCATCGCCAACCAGAACGTATCAGAGGAGGTTAGGGCGCAGGAGTCCATAGAATGGCAGTGTATAGCAGAAAAGTCGAAGACACCGTAACCAGAATCAAACTAACCTAACCTAACCAAACGAAACCTACCTCAAACTAATG
>NW_017087692.1:0-336 GCF_001483705.2 Eufriesea mexicana
GGTTATGTTACGATTGGCTTGGTTAGGAGAGGATAGCTTTGACTTCAGTGCTATACTGTGCTATTGGGTGGACCTCCTCAGCCTACAGTGCTCTAGCATTGTCATCCTGGCTCTGGGTGGGTCAGCAATAGTGGTCTCTGCACGTTTCGCTTAGTCAGGTTACTTTCGGATAGGTTGGGTTAGGCTAAGTTTGATTGGGCTAGGTTTATCTTTTGTGGTGTACACTGACATTTGGTGGATTCCTGCGCTCTACTGTCATCCAGCATCTCCCGCTTGCCTATGAGGAGAGCGGCATTAGCGGTCTCGGCACCTTAGGTTGCGTTGTGCTGCTTTTGA
>NW_017087693.1:0-336 GCF_001483705.2 Eufriesea mexicana
CATCATATGCTCGTACTTCAAATGCTTCTGGTGCTTCTTCTATATATAATTCTCTTGTAGTTGTTACGAGATTTAAAGAAAAAATCGCATCAACTATAACATCACATCTTAAAAATTGTCCATTATTAACATCTTCTGCTAAGACTATTGCAGTATTTCTAGTAGATTCTCTTGTAATTGTTTGAATTAATATAGCAGAAGAACAAGTTCTTTCAACATTTTCATTAATAGGAATTAGTTGAATAATATCTAATCGTGATGTTGACCTATTGTTAAATAAATTTTTAATTTTAAATATAATACTATAAAAGAATTATAATATAATATAATATTAAA
>NW_017087694.1:0-336 GCF_001483705.2 Eufriesea mexicana
TGCCATATCTAGGATAGTGTAGAGTACCATTTCAGGATGAAACCAAGAATCGGCGATTGCCAAAAGAAACAACTTACAAACCGATCGGTATTTTCTAGAAGAATATCGGATGGACTAATATGTTTACTGACGATGTGAATTTCAAAGAAATACTTGGGAACCGACGTATAGTGCTGACATTGCTGGCGATAGCTGATATAGACACTAAGGTACTTAGGGCATCCACCTCCAGAGCGCTGTAGCCGTTCTATTAACATGTTCAGTGATGATTATGTGCTACAGCGACTCATGAATTACAAAATACAGGTCCACCATCCCTCGAGATATTAACATTTC
>NW_017087695.1:0-336 GCF_001483705.2 Eufriesea mexicana
ATCACGTGGTCGATAGATAAGTGATTGGTGAACGTGGCTGTCAGTATGGACTTTTAGAAGTCCTAAACAGGGGTCTTTGAGCCCGGCGTCGGCCCCTGGGGACTGTCAAGTGTCAAAGTTAAAAAATAAATGGAAATAGTAATGTTAATGATATTTATCGAAACACTTTAAACAAAAATATGTTTTAGTTTTGCGTCTATTACAAAACGTGACGATTCTTTTGTCAAATTTCTGGCTGTCTGTCAACCGTCTCAAATATCGTGCAAGTACTTGCTCGCTGCCAGCTGAACGGAAAGGACAGTAATATTGGTTCAATGTGTTAAGATAGGTCAAAAT
>NW_017087696.1:0-336 GCF_001483705.2 Eufriesea mexicana
GGAATATAAAATCTGACCACCCAATAGCCACAGTTCTTCAACCAAGCTTTTCAACCATAAAGCTAATATCATTTACCATGCACTATTTGAAACTGTTTAACATTGAACATGATCAAAATGAAAATTACCAATTTCTTACGGTACATATACCAAAATTATCTAAATCGAATTAAGTAAATTCAAACTAATAAATCACCATAGCATACTACTATACTAAATATTCTTCATTCATTAACCTAATAATTCCACCCCCTTAAACCAAAATACGGACGTGGAATATAAAATCTGACCACCCAATAGCCACAGTTCTTCAACCAAGCTTTTCAACCATAAAGC
>NW_017087697.1:0-336 GCF_001483705.2 Eufriesea mexicana
TTGGTATCGTTTTCCGAAATAAAATTTTTGGTGAACGATACCAAGCTAAGAGCTACGCACCAATGTTAATACATTAGTTATAAGCTAGTTATAAGTTAGTTATAAATTAATTATGAATTAGTTATTAATTACTTATTAGTTAATTATACGTCATATATAATAATATTATTATAAATTTTCAGAGTTCCTTTTGAATTTCAATGAAGTAAACTTTACAACAATTACCCAATGATATTACAGATTAAAATTCGTATCAAACAGTATAAACAGCGTTCGTCAATACTTCTTACTTCGACGCAATTTTTGCAGTCGTATCCCAGCGAACCGATCGTAATC
>NW_017087698.1:0-336 GCF_001483705.2 Eufriesea mexicana
ATTACATGTGAACCTAATACTATATATACTATGAAATGCTACATATATTGTGATTATATTTTATGTTACAAGAAAATACACTTCTATTTTTTGATCTGTTAAATATAATGACCATACTAATTTATGTAGTTATTCACAAAATGACGTCTATACATTATTCGACGAAACTCTTTCTGTTTAAAACAAAAATGTCTGCTATCTGAAATGTGAAGTATTAAAAATAATTACGTTATTATCTTATCAACCTAATACTATATATTAAATATTACATAGAGTATTACTACACTACATACTATATATACTCTACTAATGTTGTATTCTGTTGAATTCTGTGGA
>NW_017087699.1:0-335 GCF_001483705.2 Eufriesea mexicana
GGTGAGTTAACTTCCTTGCATAAATAAGGAGGAAAGATTCTATTGGCGTGCAATAGGCCTTGCTATGCTGCAGAATATTCCTGGAAAATTCAATTTTATTGACATTTCTGGCTAATATTGTTGTGTGCTGACTTTCTTGTATAAATAAGGAGGAAATATTCTTTGGGCCTGCTATAGGCATTGCAAAGCTGTCGAACCTAGAAGGATAGTACAGTTTTATTGACATTTTCGACTAGAATCGTTGTGAGCTATCTTTCATGCATAAATAAGGGGGAAAGATACTATTGGCGCGCTATAGCCGTGGCAGTGATATAGAATGTGGTTGGAAAATTAAA
>NW_017087700.1:0-336 GCF_001483705.2 Eufriesea mexicana
CTTTTCAAAGTCTATAATCTGTTATAGCTTGTTTAATAGGTCGCCTAGCGTCTTCAAGCAACGCCAAGGTCAGCCATCTACTTGCCAGAGAATTGGCTTTTCAAAATCTATAGCCTGTTATAGCTTGGTGAATAGATCGCCCAACGCGTTCAATCCAATGGCAAGTACAGCCTACCACTTGCCATAGAATAGGTCTATTCAATGTCTATAATCTGTTATAGCTTGGCGAATAGGTCGCCTAGCGTCTTCAACCAATGTCAAGGACAACCATCTACTTGCCAGAGAATAGGCTTTTCAAAATATATAACCTGTTATGGCTTGGCGAATAGATCGCCT
>NW_017087701.1:0-336 GCF_001483705.2 Eufriesea mexicana
AAACGTAACATAAGCAAACGCAACCAAATCAAATCTAACGTGCCTAGACCACTATAGCTGGACACACCTCCGTCAAGCAGATCATAATAAAAGAGTGTAGAGCGTGGAAGTCCAAAGAATGGCAATGTATAGCAGAAGAGTCAAAGCAATACCAACCTATCCCAGGCCGATCTAACCTAACCAAGCGTAACCTGACCCAACCGAAATTGCCGAGAACTCTACTGCTGGCATCCCAGAGTCAAGCAGAGCTTATTATAGCTTAGTAGAGCGCAGAAATGCCCGAGCAGCAGTGTATAGCACAAAAGTCATAGCTATCACTGCCTAACCTAACCAAAC
>NW_017087702.1:0-336 GCF_001483705.2 Eufriesea mexicana
ATCCATTTCTTATAATTATGAACAATTATTCTCCCATTTTAAAATCAATTTAATCATATTTTCTGCATTACTATTGGACTTGGGGACTTGGGGGGGTTGTTAAATTTTCGCAGGACTGGGATACGAAACGTTGAGTCGATTTTGGTTTGGAGACTTGGGGTGGTTCTTACGAAGCCTGGATCTTTAGATGAGTCTTTTTCCAGGGGGAAATGTTAGATCGAAAATTTAAAGAATTTTAAATCGCGAGGAGGAAATGAAGATCATCGAAATCACCTCTGTTTATAAGTATTCTTGCATTTTAGATACTCTGATCGATTTCTTATAGGGATAAACAAT
>NW_017087703.1:0-336 GCF_001483705.2 Eufriesea mexicana
CAATACATGCATCCATCCATATATCCTGCCATCTACACATGCACCCATCAATACATCCGTCCATCCATACACACATACATCCATACACCCATACATCCATACATATATACAACCATACATTCACACATCCGTACATCCATACAATCGTACAGCAATACATCCATAAATCCATACATCCTTACATCCATACATTCATTCTTATATACATCCATAAAACCATACATCCATTCATCCAGCCAACCGTACATCCGTCCAGCCATACACCAATACATTCATAAATACGCACATCCACATATCCATCCATCCATACTACCATCCATCCATACATCCATCCAT
>NW_017087704.1:0-336 GCF_001483705.2 Eufriesea mexicana
TTTTTTTTCGAGAAATAGTGCCGAAAGTACGGGTGTGTGACAGGTCGTCCGTCGATTTTGACTCTTCGGTCTTCGCTATGCTAGACTACGCATGTGGCGTTGAAATTTTTCACCTATCCTGTTAGAGTAGAATGTTCTTTATCGAGTGGAGGGATATTTGTCCGATTTGGATGATTTTTTTTCGTGAAATAGAGCTGAAAGTGCCGGTGTGTGACAGGTCGTCCGTCGATTTTGATTTTTCGGTGTTCGCAATGCAAGACTACGCATGTGGCGTTGAAATTTTTCACCTATCCTGTTAGAGTAGGATGTTGTCTATCGAGTGGAGTGATTTTTTCC
>NW_017087705.1:0-336 GCF_001483705.2 Eufriesea mexicana
GGAATATTGTCTTGCATCACAGTGATCAAAATTTGCTATTTTGGGGATTTTTGGAATATTGTAATGGATCACGATGATCGAGATTTATGGATAATGTATGAGATCACGGTAATCGAGGTTAGCTATATTTTTAATTCGTGGAATATTATACTGGATCACTCTGATCGAAGTTTGCTATTTCTTGGATTCTTGGAATATTGTCTTGCATCACAGTGACCAAAATTTGCTATTTTGGGGGTTTTTGGAATATTGCATTGGATCACGACGATCAAAATTTATGGAATAGTGTATTGGATCATGGTAATCGAGATTAGCTATATTTTGGATTTGTGGGAT
>NW_017087706.1:0-336 GCF_001483705.2 Eufriesea mexicana
CCATGGCCATGCAGAATATACTAGGACGCAGCAGAGCGCAGAGAGCGACCAAAGTGCAGCGAACAGCACAAAAGTCAAATATGCCCCAACATAACCAACCAACCAATTCTAACCGAACGTGGACTGACTAAGCTTACCGAGCCGAGACCACTATTCCTGTCCCCTCCAGTGCCAAGCAGGACATACTAGAGCACAGTAGAGCGATGAAATCCAACGAAGAGCACAGTATAGCACAAAAGTCATATTTACCCTCTCCTAACCTAACCAATCGTAGCATAACCAAACGTAAACTAACTCAATCCAAAGTGCAGCGGCCACAATTGCTGGCCTCCCCAT
>NW_017087707.1:0-336 GCF_001483705.2 Eufriesea mexicana
TATATGCAATCTGAGTTGCTCTACTGGCATCGGCTTTTCTCTCCGGAGGCCAGCGGTAGCGGTCATGGCGCGTTTGGATGAGTTAGGTTAAGTTTGGCTAGGTAAGGTTTGGTTATATTTGGATAGGATAGCATTGACTTTTGTGCTGTACAAAGATATTTGGTTGTTCTCTGCGCTCTACATTGCTCTAATATGCTCTGAATGGCTCTGGGGGTCCTGCAATAGCATTCTCGTCACGTTGCGTTTAGATAGGCTACGTTGTGTTAGGCTTGGTTAGGACAGGATATGTTAGAATATCTTTGACTCCTGTGATACAAACTGCAATGCGCTGTACTA
>NW_017087708.1:0-335 GCF_001483705.2 Eufriesea mexicana
CGCAAGGAAGTAAGCTCACCACGATATTAGTCGAAAATGTCAATAAAATTGAATTTTCCAGGAGGATTCTAGAGCTTTGCAATGCCCATAGCACGCCAATATATTCTTTCCTCCATATATTTGCAAGAAAGTTAGCCCACAACGATGTTAGTCGAAAATGACAGTAAATTTGAATTTTCCAAACAAATTCTATACTAATGCAATGGCTATAGCGCGCCAATAGTATCTTTCCTCATTATTTATGCAAGAGGGTATGCTCACCAGGATATTATTCGAAAATGCCAATAAAATTGAACTTTCCAGCCGGCCTCCATAGCATTGCGACGGCTATAGCA
>NW_017087709.1:0-336 GCF_001483705.2 Eufriesea mexicana
GTGCATCACCGGTGGATGACACTTGTCTCTTTCGTGAGGCGGCGTGCATCACGGTGGGTTATACTTGTATTTTGCAAAATAGGTAGTACAAAATAGAGTTATATTATTTTACCTCAAAAATAATTTATATATAATAGTAATAAATATTTCCATTAATATTTGTAATAAATTTAAAAAGTATAAATTTAAGTTATTTTATTAAATTATTTTCTAAGCTAAATATGTTCCTTTAGACCTCCCCCCCGCCCCTCCGCTTCGTCGCTATTTATTTGAGTAAATTACTTTTCATTATAGTTCTCCAAACATACAAAATACGAAAATATATTTTAAGTAAAC
>NW_017087710.1:0-336 GCF_001483705.2 Eufriesea mexicana
CTGGCTCGAAAAAACAATTTCATTGGCATTTTCGACAAACACCGTGGTGAGCTAACTTTCTTGCATAAATAAGGAGGGAAGCTTCTATTGGCGTGATATTGCCATTGCATTTCTGTAGAATCTGGCTGGAAAATTCAATTCTATTACCATTTTCGACTTATATCGGTGTGCGCCAACTTTCTTGCATAAATAAGGAGGATAGTTACTATTGGCGTGCTTTAGCTATTGCAATGCTATAGAATCTGGCTCGAAAAATCTACTTCATTGACATTGTCGACGAATATCGGGTTGTGCTAACTTTCTTGCATAAATAAGGAGGAAAGATTCTATTGGCCT
>NW_017087711.1:0-336 GCF_001483705.2 Eufriesea mexicana
GTTTGAGGTTTGGATGGACGGATGTACGGATGTAAGGATGCATGGATGTATATATGAATGGATGTATATATGTATGGATGTAGGTATGGATGGATGTATCGAACGATGGAGGTACGAGTTGTTGGATATATCGATGTATGGATGTATGGATGGTTGTATCTATGAACGGATGGAGGTATGGATTTGTGTATGGATAAATGTATCGATGGATGGAAGTACGGATGGATAGGTTTATGGATATATGGATGTGCGCATGTACGGACGTATTGATGGATGAATGTAGGTACGGATGAACGTATGGATGTATCTATAGATGTATGTATGGATGTATGGATG
>NW_017087712.1:0-336 GCF_001483705.2 Eufriesea mexicana
CGGCGGATTTCCTCGCTCTACTGCGCTCGAGTATATTCTGCTATGCTCTGAGGAGACCAGCAAAAATGGTCTGTGCTGGTTGCGTTGAGTTATGTTACGTTTGGTGAGGATATGTTGGGCTACGTTTGGTTAGGGTAACTTTGACTTTTGCGTTGAATACTCCTGTTCGGTAGGATTTTCGCGATCTAAGTTGCTCTGCTATATTCGGCTTGGTTGTGGTGAGGCTCATGGCCGTGGTGCGTCATGTTTAGCTAAGTTGCGTTCGGTTAGGCTAGGTTCAGTTGCCTTTGGTTAGGATAGCAATGACTCTTGCGCCCTTCACAGCTGTTCGGTGGA
>NW_017087713.1:0-336 GCF_001483705.2 Eufriesea mexicana
CAGTCAGAGAATTTCAAAATGCTCACGTACTATTACTTTGTGTACCACAATTACACATAGCTAAAAATGATCCAACAATAGCAATAATTGCACACAAATTACAAATAATAAAGAAAAAGTGAAACCAAAAATTATTAAGGATTTTATGATAGTCCGGGTGCTTTCGCCTTAAAAAGATAATGACTGAAAGAACAATTAATTTTGAAGAACCAATGGCAAAAATATAATAATTACACACTTCACATAACTGATTTAATGAAATATATATTAGAGCAGAAAATACTGATAGCATATCAGCTCATGTAATATTAGTTATTTTAGCCGTTTCCCTGAAAA
>NW_017087714.1:0-336 GCF_001483705.2 Eufriesea mexicana
TAGTACAAAATTAATAAGCAACGTGTTAAATTCGAGGAGAATGTTGACAGAGCTAACAGACCTTATTGGAAGACATGTCTAATACAAGTGATCATGGATAGAGGATGACCAAGTGTTCGTTATCAGATGTAAGCTATAACTATAATTTCTAAGAGAATCATGAGCAATTTTATGGAACAAGTATTAAATATCACTTGGAAAACTATTGACAGACCTAACAGAGCGAGATCAACATCAAAATCCCTCAGAAATAGAACAGACCCAAGACTTAGCAAGCAAAATTAGCAATAGAAGATCAATGGGAGGTGTCCAAGTGTTCATTACTAGATTTAACGA
>NW_017087715.1:0-336 GCF_001483705.2 Eufriesea mexicana
AACAACCCTAGAATTCGTGTACTCGATTACATTTGAAGGTAAAAGATAGCAAAGGAAGAACGTAAACGTTTCTCACCACTCGCTTCACCCTCGTCGATGATTTCATAGCTGATCACACCACCGTTGCCTTCGTCTGGGTCTGTGGCAGTAATGTTCACTACACTGACACCTGATGGAGCGTTCTCGGGTATCACTGCTGTGTAAGACTCTTGCTCGAACGTTGGCGCATTGTCATTGACATCTAAGACGTCCACTGTCACCAGAGCTCTCGTGCTTCTTTGTTCAGCTCCACCTTGAGGCATGTCCGATGCAACGATGTAGAACCGGAGGACCGAT
>NW_017087716.1:0-336 GCF_001483705.2 Eufriesea mexicana
TATTTTTGATGTACCCAGAGCCAAGCAGAATATTCTAAAGGGTATCAGAGCGCAGAAATCCGCCGCGTTACGGAGTATAGCACAAAACTCAAAGATATCCGGACATTACATGATCAAAGCTAATATAACCAAACGCAGCCTCACTCAACATAGCCGGCCGAGACCAATATTGCTGGCGTCGCCACTACCGAGCAAAAAATGTTATAGCATCGGGAATCGCAGAAATCCACCGAAAAGCAGTGTGTAGCAAAAAAATGCTCTCCTTTCCTAACCGAACCAACCGTAACATGGCCAAATGCAACCTAACTCAGCCAGACGTGCTGCGTCTAATGCTGC
>NW_017087717.1:0-336 GCF_001483705.2 Eufriesea mexicana
TCATATGTAAAGAGCCTGTAAACACGTTATCAACTCGGTTAAACAGCGACGTATATATACGTCAGCGAAAAATTAACATTTACGCAAGCACGACGTATATATACGTCGCTACAAAATGTTACGTTTATGTGTGAAAAATGTTTGAATACATATATGCAATGGAAAAGAAAAAGCAAAATTGGGCAAAATTGCGCGTGACTGACGTATATACTCGTCCTCGAAAAATAGATTCTACGTACGAAAAGGGTGTACGTATACATACCAAAGAGGGAAAAAAAGTTTCAGCAATGTATATATCTACGTTCACGAAAAATGGTCGCTCGTGTACCAAGAACG
>NW_017087718.1:0-336 GCF_001483705.2 Eufriesea mexicana
GAAGGCCGGCAAGGTTGGTCTCGGCACGTTATGGTGAGTCGGGCTATGTCCGGTTAGGTTGGGATTGGCTACGTTTGGTCAGGATAGCTTCAACTTTTGTGCTGTATAGCGATATTCGACGGATTTCTGCGCTCTAGTTTACTCTAGTATGTGATGCATGGCACAAGGGTGGGCAACAATAGTCGTGTCGGCACGTTGGGTTGAGTCAGGCGATGTTTGGTTATGTCCTGTTGATTTGGGTTAGGCTTGGGTAGCTTTGGGTTTTCTGATATACACGGAGATTATATGGATTTCTGCATTCTACTCACTACTAGTGTGTTCTGCTTGGCTCTGGGG
>NW_017087719.1:0-336 GCF_001483705.2 Eufriesea mexicana
ACTTTCATCGCTTATATCTTCCGAATTTCTTCACATTTTCACGATTTTCCAACCTAATTGCGTCCATTGCTCTGTGTCTTAATTACTTTGCCAGTTTCTTCCCGATTTTTACCCATCGTTTGTGAAAGATGGTGCCGAATGTGACAGGCTGCGGAAATCTATTACGTCGTTTGACTTTTATCGCTTATATCTTCCGAATCTCTTCAGATTTTCTCGATTTTCCATCCTAATTGCGTGCAGTGCTCTGTGTTTTAATTAGTTTGCCGGTTTCTTCCCGATTTTTACCCACCGTTTATGAAAGATAGTGCCGAATGTGACAGGCCGCGGAAATCTATT
>NW_017087720.1:0-336 GCF_001483705.2 Eufriesea mexicana
TGTCGTGTATAGCACATAACTCGAAGATAACCTGAACAAACCTGACTTAAATTAACCAAACCAAACGTAGCATAACACAACTTAGCTTGCCGCGGCCACTGCTTCCGGCCTCCCCTGAGCCATGCAGAATATAGTAGAGCTCAGTAGATCATAGAAATACACCGAATAGCAGTGTATAGCACAATGGTCGATGGTATCATAACCCAACATGACCCAGCCTAACCTAACCAAACGTAGTCTGACACAACATAACGTGCCGTGACCGCTATTGACGGCCTCCGTGGAGCCAAGCAAAGCATATTCGAGCACAATAGATCGCAGGAATCCAACGAATAG
>NW_017087721.1:0-336 GCF_001483705.2 Eufriesea mexicana
TACTCATAGGTGGATAATTCTAGTGTTGAAATATTGCGTGAGTTAAACTGGACTCGCCGATGTGAATGAAACTGGAAACTAAACTAGGCTTGACCTTAAGGGAACAAAAGATGGAACCAAAAAATGCATCTAGTCAAAGCCAACATATTTGACTTCGATACATGTTTATTCTTCTGAAACAAATGTGATTATGAGTTAAATTTGCCAGTGTTCATACACTATCTTCAGCAATCGTAACTACAATGTTACAAGATTCCTATCAATTCTGTCACTACATTACACGTCAATAAAAAACAGCAATTATAACACAATTTCTAATTATTCGCACACCTTCTG
>NW_017087722.1:0-336 GCF_001483705.2 Eufriesea mexicana
TAGATTTTGAATAGACCTATTTTCTGGCAAGTAGATGTCTGTACTTGCCATTGGATTGATAGCTGTAGGCGACCTACTCACCAAGCTACAACAGACAATAGATATTGAATAGACCTATTCTCTGGCATGTAGATGGCTGTACTTGCCACTGGATTGAAGTCGTTATACGGCCTATTCACCAAGCTATAACAGATCATAGATTTTGAATAGTTCTATTCCCTAGCAAGTAGATGGCTGTACTTGCTATTGGATTGAAGGCGCTTGGCGTTCTACTCACCAAGCTATAACAGATTATAGATTTTGAATAGACATATCCTCTGGCAAGTAGATGGCTGT
>NW_017087723.1:0-336 GCF_001483705.2 Eufriesea mexicana
TACATATACTTCCGTTACAGTATAGAATCAAATTTGATACTTTCTACACTATATTTCAGTGTTTACCACTTAGTATACGCACTGCTAAAACTGAAAATCCTAAAATTAGCCGATTCCAGTGTCAACCCTTTGCACTGGACGATTTTTGGCTAAAGAAGAGTAGAAATTCAAAGCTTCTCTACCGAAATATCGATGATACCTTTTCGAACGGTAAATATAGAATCGTATAATAATAGAATTCTAGAATTATTTGATTTCGATACCTTGCACACTATTACATTAAATTTGATATTTTAATTAATATCGATCTTCCAAATTTTATGAAATGGTGACTGA
>NW_017087724.1:0-336 GCF_001483705.2 Eufriesea mexicana
CTACAGCATTGCAATGCCTACAGCATGCCAATGGAATGTTTAATCCTTATTAATGCAAGAAAGGTAACTCACCACGATATTAGTAGGTAATGTCAATAAAATTGAATTTCTCAACCAGATTCTATAGCATTGCAATGCCTATAGCATGCCAACTGAATCTCTCCTCCTATTTCATGGAAGAATGTTTGCTCGCCACCAAATTAGTCGAAAATGTCAATAAAATTGATCTTTTCATCCAGATTCCTTGGAATTGCAATGGCAATAGCACGCCAGTAGAATCTTTCCGCCTTATTTACGCAAGAAAGCTAGCTCACCACGATGTTAGCCGAAAATGTC
>NW_017087725.1:0-337 GCF_001483705.2 Eufriesea mexicana
GTCACGCAATATTAATTTGGCGCGTGATAAGCGTTCTAGGACATCGAAGAGATTCGATAAATAAGACGCTACAAAAATCGTCATACAAAAGAGGACTAACCATGTACACTATGTGCGTATTTTCGGCGCGGCACCCTCATAACGGGAGTGTCATGGCGGACAGCGCGCTCGTACCCAAAGGGTTAAACGCGATTTTCTTTCATAGCGACGTTGACAATGACATAGAACAGTCGACCACTTAACCGTTTGAGTCTCAAGCAGCGCGATCACGCTGTTCAGGTTTCATGTCGAGAAAACCCAGCACATTTCGAGCGTTCTCGACAGCTGACGGTGTGTC
>NW_017087726.1:0-337 GCF_001483705.2 Eufriesea mexicana
CCGTGCTGTACACTACTATTAGGTGGATTCCTGTGAAGTATAGTGCTGTAGCATTTTCCGCTTTGCTCTGGGGATGCCTGAAACAGTGGCCGCGGCACGTTACTTTGAACTATGCCACGTTTTCTTAGGTAAGGTTAGGCCAGGTTAGATTAGGATAACTACGACTCTTGTGCTGTACACTTCTATACGGTGGATTTCTGCCCTCTACATTGCTCCGCGATAGTCTACTCGGCCCTGCATATGCGAGCTATAACTCTCGCGGCACGTTGGGTTAAGCTAGGTTACGTTTGGTAAGGGCAGCTTTGACCTTCTTGCCATACACTACCATTGGGTGGAT
>NW_017087727.1:0-337 GCF_001483705.2 Eufriesea mexicana
GAGACGTGAAAGCTATTGCTGCCCTCCCCGGAGCAAAGTGGAACATAATAGAGCACTGTAGAGCGCAGAAAGCCACTAAATTGCAGTGTACAGCACAGAAGTCGCAGATATCCTATACCAACATGACCTAACCTAACCTAGCAAAACGTAACATAACTCAAAGTAGCGTACCTATACAGGTATTGTTGCTCTGCCCAGAGCCGAGCAGAACATATTAGATGAGATTAGCGGGCAGAAAACCATAGTAAAGCTGTGAAGAGCACAAACGTCACAACCAGCCCAAAGAAACTTAACCTACGCTAACCGAACAAAGCGTAACCTAACTTAAACAAACGTG
>NW_017087728.1:0-337 GCF_001483705.2 Eufriesea mexicana
GAATTTCACTGTTATCCAAATCATCATCACTTTCGTCACCTCTCTCAGGATTCATAATTATTTGAAAGATTTCATTGCTTCCTAAATACCCTTCCTTGATCCATTTTGTAAGCCTTGTCCTAAAATATAAAACTATTATTTATGAAAACATAACACTAATCAAGAAACGTGTTAGTGGTAGCCGTGAAATAGCAGAACTGACAGCGGTGAAAGGTGGTACACTAATCCTAGCGTTTGGTGGGAGCTAACTGGTCCCGTCCAGGGGCCACACTCACAGGGGCCATTACTCACACAACACGCTTCTGACACCTAGCGGATGTGATCAGAACTGTAACAA
>NW_017087729.1:0-336 GCF_001483705.2 Eufriesea mexicana
TTGGCGTGCTATAGGCATTGCAATGCTACAGAATCTTGCTGGAAAATTCAATTATACTGACATTTTCTACTGATATCGTGGTCAGCATACTTCCTTGCATAGGTAAGGAGGAAAGATCCCTTTGGCGTGCTTTAGCCATTGCAATTCAGTTGACTCTGGCTGGAAGATTCAATTTTATTGACATTTACGACTAATATCGTGGTGAGAAAACTTTCTTGCATAAATAAGGTGGAAACATTCTGTTGGCGTTCTCTAGTCATTGCAAAGCTATACAATCTGGAAGGGAAATTCAATTTTATTAACATTATCCACTAATATCGTGGTGAGCTAGCTTCC
>NW_017087730.1:0-337 GCF_001483705.2 Eufriesea mexicana
AATACTGCTGACTTCAGATATATCCAATTGATAGTACGGTACATATTACGTCCACCAGTATAGCGCAGTAGTCGTCGGTTTAATGTGGTGAGCAATGATTAAATTCTATATTAATTCTTGAATAACAAAATACAGATCCTCTGCCACTCGGGATATTAACAATTGGAAACACGGTACGCAATAAAGCCTCCATTACAGTAATGTTGCCGTTGGAGCACTTTGTTCACTGACGATTTAGATTTGAAAGTGATCCTAGAATAACCTGTGCATTGCGCGGTTGTGTCTCGTGACATTTACAAATGACAGTACGGCATTTAGTACGTCGCCAAACAGATCG
>NW_017087731.1:0-335 GCF_001483705.2 Eufriesea mexicana
GATATTAGTCGAAAATGTCAATAAAATTGAATTTTCCAGACAGATTCTATAGCATTGCAGTGGGTATAGCACGACAGTAGAATCTTTCCTCCTTATATATGCAAGAGAGTTACGTCACCACGATATTAGTTGAAAATGTCAATAATATCGAATTTTCCAACCAGATTATAGAGCAGTGTAGTGGCAATACACGCCAAAAGCATATTTCCTCATTATTTATGCACGAAAGTTAGCCCACCACGATATCAGCCGAAAATGTCAATAAAATTAAATTCACCAGCCAGATTCTATAGCATCGCAATGGTTATAGCAAGCCAATACAGCATTTCGTTCAT
>NW_017087732.1:0-337 GCF_001483705.2 Eufriesea mexicana
TGTCTGGACTATCCTATCCTAACGTCGCAAAACGTAATATAATCAAACGTAGCATAGCTCAACATAACGTGCCGAGACAACGATTGCTGGCCTCCTCAGATCCAAGCAGAATATACTAGAGCACCTCGGAGCGCAGAAATCCACCGCATTGCAGTGTATAGCACAAGGTCAGATGTAACCTGACCTAACCCGACCCTGCCTAATCTATCCAAACGTAGTGTAGTTGAGCATGACGGTTCGACACCAATATCTCTGTTCACCGCAGCGCCAAACAGAGCATACTAGGGCACGTAAGTGCACAGAAATCCACCGAATAGCAGTGAATAGCACAGAAGTA
>NW_017087733.1:0-337 GCF_001483705.2 Eufriesea mexicana
GAGTGTCGGTCGGAGCATAATATATCATTGTAGAGCGCAGAAATCCACCGAAGGGCAGTGTACAGCACAAACGATTAAGCCCATCCTATCCTAACGAAACGAAACGTAACATAACCAAACGCAACCTATCTCTGTCTGACGTGACGAAAATACTATTTCTGGTCTATAAGGAGCCTGGCAGAACATATTAGAGAGGACTGGAGCGCAGAAATTCATAGAAACGCTGTGCATAGCGCGAAATTCGAAGGTATCCTTACCTAACACTAGCAAACATAACAGAAACAAACGTAACATGTTCCAACCTAACGCGCGGCGGCCACGATTTCTGGAATTCCCG
>NW_017087734.1:0-337 GCF_001483705.2 Eufriesea mexicana
CACATATCCATATATCCATGCATCCGTACATCCATACATGCGTACATCAATACATCCATACATTCATACATACATATATGCATAACTAAAATACATCCATACATTCAAACATCCATACATACATACATACATACATCCATACATGCATCCATCCATACATGCATCCATCCATACATGCATCCATACTTCCATACATCCACGCATCCATACATCCATGCATCCGTACATATACACACACATACATCCACACGTCCGTTCATATGTCCATCCATATCTCAATCCATCCATACATCCATTCATCCAAACAGCCATTCATCCATACGTCCACCAATCCATA
>NW_017087735.1:0-336 GCF_001483705.2 Eufriesea mexicana
GGGTGCATGTACTTTTGAATGTATGAATGTATTGATGGATGAATGTCTGGGCGGGTATATATATGGGTGGATGTATGTATGAAACAATGGGTGTATGAGTGGATGGAAGTATGGATGGATGGATGTATGGATGGATGGATGTATGGAAGTGTGCATGTACGTATGGATGTATGTAAGGATGTATGTATGGATGTATGTATGCACGTATGGATGGATGGGTGTATGGATGGATGGATGTATGGATGGATGGATGGATGGATGGATGGATGTATGTGTGGATGTGTGTATGAAAATGTGGGTGCATGTTTGGATCGTCGTATGGATGGATGGATGTAT
>NW_017087736.1:0-337 GCF_001483705.2 Eufriesea mexicana
TTTAATATTACAATATTCAATAATAATTAATATATTATTATATAATATTTAAAATTAAACTTCCCATCTACTATATATACCTATATATACCTATCAATAAAATTTGATCATACTAATTACTCTTAAAAAACGTTAGCTTTAGTAAAGTACGTATACCCTTCACCTTTTAAATCCCGTCGAATTCGGAATACACCTCAGCCCTGTCTTTCATTTGCCATTTATAATAATGTTACTTTTGCTCTTTGGGTCGAGCTACCTTCCCTTGCATTTATTATTATTATTATATAATATTTAATATTACAATTATGTTAATTATAATAATACTATAATATAATTA
>NW_017087737.1:0-337 GCF_001483705.2 Eufriesea mexicana
GCAAGGCCTCGCTGGACCCTCGTTGCGACTCTGGAAGATTCACTGGCTCGGGGATTACCTTGGGTCACGTCTAAGTCATGACAAGATCGGCAATAACTGAGGTGAGCTAGGTACGATCGGATGGGTGCTTCATAGGTCATCGCCACGACTCGTCACCGACACTCATTCTAACCACTGTCAATCCTGTCGTGCATGGGATTCCAGAGTGACTCTCTGGACACTGTTTCTTCTGGAGACAATGCGAGGTTCCAGCAGCCCTGGTCGGATGCGACTGGGCTATAGGCCTGCAGTTGGTCCGGCATGTGTCTACGGTTAGACCACAGGGATGATTAAGTTC
>NW_017087738.1:0-337 GCF_001483705.2 Eufriesea mexicana
CATCCACCCACCCATACTGATACCCATCCATACATCCATCGATCAAGACATCGATCTATCCATGCATCCATCCATCCATACATCAACCCAACAATCCATTCATCCATCCAGACGTTCATACATACATCAATACACACACCCATACATAGACCCATACTTACATCCATAAAAGCATCCATACATACATCCATTCATACATCCATACATTCATCCATACAAACATCCATACATACGTAAATGCATCCTTCCATACATGCATCCATACATACGACCGTCCATACACGCATCCATACATCCATACACATGTCCGTCCATACATCCATCCATACATCCATAC
>NW_017087739.1:0-337 GCF_001483705.2 Eufriesea mexicana
CTTGCCAGGGAAAAAGTCTACTCTAAATCTATAATCTGCTGTAGCTTGATGAATGGAACGCCTGACGTCTTCAATCCAATCTCAAGTAATGCCATCTACTTGCCTGGGAGTAGGTCTATTGCAAATCTATAACCTGTTATAGCATGTTGAATAGATCGCCTAACGCCTTCAATCCAATGGCATGTAGAGCTATCTACTTGCCAGAAAAAAGGTCTATTCAACGTCTATAATCTGTTATAGCTTGGTTAAGTGGTCGCCCAACGTCTGCATCCATTGGCAAATACAGCCATCTACTTGCCAGATAATAGGTGTATTCAAAATCTATAACCTGTTATAG
>NW_017087740.1:0-337 GCF_001483705.2 Eufriesea mexicana
TTATTTATGCAAAAAATTAGCTCACCACGACATTTGTCGAAAATGTCAATAAAATTGAATTTTTCAGTACGATTCCATTGCTTGCAGTGGCAATAGCATGCCAAACGTATCTTTCCTCATTACTTATGCAGCAAAATTAGCTCACCAAGATATTACTCGAGAATGTCAATAAAATTGAATTTTCCAGTCAGATTCAATGGCATTACAACGGCTACAGCATTCCAATAGAATACTTCCTCCTTATTTATGGAACTAAATTAGCTCACAACGATAGTAGTCGAAAATGTCATCAAAATTGAAATTTCCATTCAGATTCTATAGCGCTACAATGACTATT
>NW_017087741.1:0-337 GCF_001483705.2 Eufriesea mexicana
TTCGCAACACTAATGACGAAAAATCCAGGGCAGCCATGGTTCTGGCTACTGATGTATGACCACTTATATGCAACTCTTGTAGTTGCAACAGATGATTCCCAGGAGCAGGAACATATATCCACCACATCAGTGGTGAAATTCTAGGCATTCTATATCCGCAACACTACTTCAAGGACGGGAATATTCTTCAACGCAACACTAATAATAAAAGCAATAAGAAAAACCGCGTTTCAATTAAAGCGCAACACTAATTCTTAAAATGAAACTAGTAAAGGATAAAATATGTATATGCAGAAAAAAAGATTTGATTTTTTTGACTATTCGCGATTAATACTAG
>NW_017087742.1:0-336 GCF_001483705.2 Eufriesea mexicana
CAATTGGCATGCTATAGCCGTCGCAATGCTATAGAATCTGGCTGAAAAGTTCATATTTATTTACATTTTCGACTAATATTGTGGTGAGTTAACTTGCTTGCATAAGTAAGGAGGAGAGATTCTATTGGCGAGCTGTAGCCGTTGCAGTCCTGTACAATCTGGCTGGAAAATTCAATTTTATTGACATTCTCGACTAATACACTGGTGAGCTATCTTCCTTGCATAGGTAAGAAGGAAAGATTCTATTGTCGTTCTATTATCATTGCAACGCTTTAGAATCTTCCTGGAAAATTCAATTTTATTGACATTTTCGACTGATATTGTGGTGAGTTAACT
>NW_017087743.1:0-337 GCF_001483705.2 Eufriesea mexicana
AGCAATGTATAGCACAAAAGTCAAAGATATCTTGACCTAACCGGACATAACTTAACATAGACAGAAGTGGAATAGCTGAGCCTATCGTGCCGCGACCACTATAGCCGGCTTCCCCTTGTACAAGCAGAATGTGATAGAGAACCATAGAGCGCAGAAGACCACAGAATAGCTGTGATGGACACAAAAGCCAAAGAGATCCCAACCGGACAATACCTTACATATCCCAACCAAACGTATTATAACTAAACCAAACCTGCCGCGACCAGTACTTATGGCCTCCCCAGAGACAAGCGGAACATACCAGAGCGCCGTAAAGCGCAGAAATCCACCGCATTGC
>NW_017087744.1:0-337 GCF_001483705.2 Eufriesea mexicana
ATGTATGGATGGGTGCATGTATGGATCGGCGGGTGTATGAATGTATGGATGTATGGATGGATTTAGGTATGGATGGCCGGATCTACGGATGTATGTATGTATGGTTGTATATATGTGTGGATGTATGGATGGAAGGTTGTGTCGAAGAATGGGAGCATGAATGGATGGATTTAAAGATGTATGTATGTGTGGATGTATGGATGTACGATTGGATGGATATATGGATGGGCGGATGGATGTATGGATGGATGGTTGCGTGTATGGAAGGGCGAATGTGCTGATGTATGTATGAATGGATGAATTGTTGTACGTTTGGATGTATGTACGGATGTATCTG
>NW_017087745.1:0-337 GCF_001483705.2 Eufriesea mexicana
ATCCACAACTATAAACATAAACATATATGTTTTATAAATAATTAAAAGAGGCTTACCATATAGAAGAATAACTATATTGATTTAATACTGTTAGGCTTACCTATAACAGAAACGAATAACTAATGTATAAAATGATATTTATAAGAATAAAAAATAAAATAAGGGAACACAACATTAATTATTGGAGTTTACAATTATGCATTTAAAAGTGAAAATAATATAAAATTCTGATATAAGAATTATAACCTAGATATTACAATAGGGGTTAGCGTATTAAAATAAATATAGACACATTTATACATATATGACCAAAAATCATTCTTTATTATACTTAAAC
>NW_017087746.1:0-337 GCF_001483705.2 Eufriesea mexicana
TGGTGTCAAACATTTTTCGCTATGCGAAATAAAGAAGATGTAGACCTAAAAGAATTTGGTGATCTGTACGTATTTTATATGAAAATTCTGATATGCCAATAGCATTCTCGATGATATAATAGGTACCATCGAGGTCATCGTCGAAGTTTGACAATGCTCGAATTCTTTCTCTTTATTGTTCCCATTTCTAAGCAATTTTAATTAATATAGTGGTCATCATTCGCAATGGTGAATTATCTTGTCACTAAACGGTGTCAAGAAGGTTCGAGGTTCGTTGCAAATATCCCACCCCCTGGGTAAATCATCCGTTTTGTAGAGAATGTCAAGAAGCATCGAC
>NW_017087747.1:0-337 GCF_001483705.2 Eufriesea mexicana
ATTTCTAGATTTTTATGTAAAGTTACATTTGTAATAAAGATCGGATCTATATGTCAAAACGAATTTTTTGGCTATATTTTATATTTCTTTGCGGTACAAAGTACACGGAGGCTCGAAGTCCTCAATGATGCGTGGCGCAGACGGTGGATTGTCAAAAAGTGTCTCGTCGAACTCTTCAGCCAGGTTTTTATAGGCCTTATGGTGACCCATTGCGTCACTGAACCCTGTTGCGAGAATTGATAAGCTGGGTGGTTCCTAGAAGCAAACAATGCACGGTGACGCCATCCAAATAAAGACTCCTCTCACGCATTTAATATCAAAACTGTCTTTATATGCA
>NW_017087748.1:0-337 GCF_001483705.2 Eufriesea mexicana
TACAGCCATTGCATTTCTATAGTATCCGGATTTAAAATTCAATTTTATTGACATTTTCAACTATTATCGTGGTGAGCTAACTTTCATGCGTAACTAAGGAGGAATAATCCATTTGGCATGCTATAGCCATTGCAATGATATTGAATGAGGTTGGAAATCTCAATTTTAATGAGATTTTTGTTTAATATCGTGGTGAGCTTACTTTCTTGCATAAATAAGAATGAAAAAATTAATTGGCGCGCTATAGCCATTGCAATGCTGTAGTAGCGGGCTTGAAAATATAATTTCATTGACATTTTCGACTAATATCTTGGTGAGCTTACTTTCTTGCGTAAAT
>NW_017087749.1:0-337 GCF_001483705.2 Eufriesea mexicana
CTTCCATACATAAATCCATGCATAAGTACATCCATCCAAACATCCATTCATCCATACAGCCACACACCCACCCATCCATCCATCCATACATCCATACACCCATCCAGCCATTCATGCATCCGTTCACACAACCATCCATCCATGCATCCGTACATCCAGACATCCACACATCCATACGTTCATACATTCATACATCCATAAATCCATCCATCTATACATCCATCCAACCATACCACCATTCATCCATACATACATCCATCCATACATCCACATAGCCATACATCCATCCATTCATATATCCACCCATCCATTCACCCATCGAAACATACAACCATCA
>NW_017087750.1:0-337 GCF_001483705.2 Eufriesea mexicana
GCAATTGTGTCTTCGGCACGTTAGGATGAGATCGTTAATGTTGGTCTATGTTACGGTTGGCCATGTTAGGATGGGAAAGTTCTGAATTTTGTGCTAGATACGACAGTGTGGCGGATTTCTTCGCTCAACTGTTCTCTAGTGTACTCTGCTTGGCTCTGTGGATGCCAACAACAATGGTCTCGCAATGTTATGTTGAATTATGTTACGTTCGGTTGTGTCAGGTTTGCGTTAGGATAGGATGTCAAAGACTATTGTACTATACACTGATATTCGTTGGATTACTGCGCTCTACTGTGCTCTGATATATTCTGCTTGTCTCTACGGAGGCCAGCAACAG
>NW_017087751.1:0-337 GCF_001483705.2 Eufriesea mexicana
ATCTCGCGGATGAGTATCTCTGTGTTTTCTGAGATTCGAGATTTTGGGGCTGTTCGGTAGGTTGGTGGCTGACGCGCCGTTGTGTGTGCTAGGTTTGAATTGCACATGGAAGAGCAAAACTGAAGACTGGGTTTTGTATGTGTTCGTGGGTTTATTGGGTTTGAAGTGAGTTGACAAAGGAATTTTTGGTTCTTGACTTAAAAATTAACGAAATTATGGGCTTTTAATAGTTGAGGTTTGATTGAAGGGGATTTTAATACTTACTTATTGCATATGTAAATTGGCGTTTTAATTGGGATTGAGGTTATGTGAGAGTGAGAGGGCTTACTGTTATTAA
>NW_017087752.1:0-337 GCF_001483705.2 Eufriesea mexicana
CCCACCGAGCAGCAGTGTACAGAGCAAAAGTCAAAGCTATCCTATCCTAACCTGACCAATCGTAACGTAACCAAACGTAAACTAACTAAATCTAGCGTGCCGCAGCCACTACTGCTAGCCCCTCCAGAGCAGGGTAGAGCTTATTAGAGCAATGTAGAGCACGGAAATACATCGAATTGCTGTGTATAGCAGAAAAGTCGAAGCCATCCGCACAAAGCCCAAACGAATATAATCAAACCGAACGTTGTGGTGCTCATCGCAATGTGCTGCAACCACCATTTGTGGCCTCCCCAGGGACAAGCAGAGCCTACTAGAGCACAGTAGAGCGTAGAAATCC
>NW_017087753.1:0-337 GCF_001483705.2 Eufriesea mexicana
CTGGCATCCCCAGGGCGAAGCACTATGTAGTAGAGCACAGTGGATCACAGATAACGACGGAAAAGCAATGTAAATCGCAAAAGTCAGAGTAGCCTCTCCTAACCTAGCCAAACGTAACATATCGAAACGTAACCCAACTCTACCTAACATGATGAGACCGCTATTGCTGGCCTCCACAGAGGCAAGCGCAGTGTGCCAGATCACAGTTGTGCGCAGGAATCCACAGCACTGCAGTGTATAGCACAAAGGCGGAAGGTGTTCTCACCAAACCTGGCCCAACCTAACCGAACCAAACGTATCATATCTCAAAATGAAGTGCCGCGTCCACTGCTCCTGG
>NW_017087754.1:0-336 GCF_001483705.2 Eufriesea mexicana
ACATTACCTATGCAAGGAAGATAGCTCAACGCGATATTAGTCGAAAATCTCGATAAAATTGAACTTTCCAACGACACTCTATTGCATTGCAATGGCTATAGCACGCCAATATAATCTTTCCCATAATTTATGCAAGAAAGGGAGCTCACCACGATATTAGCCGAAAATGTCAGTAAGATTGAATTTTCCACCCAGATTCCAGAGCATTGCAATGGCTATAGAACGCCAATAGATCCTTTGCTCCTTATTTATGCAAGAAAGACACCTCACCATGATAGTAGTCGAAAATGTCAATAAAATTGAATTTTCCAGGCAGATTCTATAGCATTGCAATGG
>NW_017087755.1:0-337 GCF_001483705.2 Eufriesea mexicana
TCCATACGTCCATACATCCATACATCGATACATACACACATACATACATCTATGCATCCATACATCCATTAATCCATCCAACCATACATACACCCATCCATACATCCATACATACATCCATACATCCATCCATCCATCCATCCATCCATTCATTCATCCATCCCTCCATACATACATACATCCATACATCCATGCATCCATACATCCATACATATATCCATCCACACATCCGAACATCCATCCATCCGCATATCCATACAAACATCCATACATACATCCATGCATACATCCATACATACATCCACAAAAACATCCGTACATACATCCATACATCCTT
>NW_017087756.1:0-337 GCF_001483705.2 Eufriesea mexicana
AATGTATGGTTGCATGGATGTATGTATGTATGGATGTATGTATGTATGGATGTATGGATGGATTGATGTATCGGACGATACACGTACGAATGGACGGATTTATGTATGTATGGCTGTGTGGATGTATGGATGTGTGGATGGATGGATGTATGGGCGCATAGATGTATGCATCAATGGATGTACGTATGGGTGGTGGTATGGAAGGATGGATGTACGGATGAATGTATGTCCGCAAGAATGGATGTATGCTTGGATTGAGGTACGGATGGCTGGATGTATGCATGTATGGATCTATGTATGTATGAATGTATGGATGTAAGTATGTATGGATGTATGG
>NW_017087757.1:0-337 GCF_001483705.2 Eufriesea mexicana
CGTACATACATCCATACATGCATACATACATACATCCATACGTCCATACATCCACCCACACGTACATCCATCCATCCATACATCCATACATTCACACATCCATACATCCACAAATCCATCCACCCATACCTCCATCCATCCACACATCCATACATTCATACATACATACATCCACAAATCCATCCATCCATACCTCCATTCGTCCATACATCCATCAGTCAATACACCCATACATATATACATACATACATCCATACATACATCAATACAGACTTCCATCAATCCATACCTCAATCCATCCATACATCCATTCATCCGTACATACATTCATCCGTAC
>NW_017087758.1:0-337 GCF_001483705.2 Eufriesea mexicana
AATGCTCCTGGACTCCCCTGTGCCATGCATGGTGTAGTTGAGTACAGAGGACCGCAAAAATACACCGTGTAACCGTGTATAGCTAGAAAGTTGGAGCTCTTTTTCACGTGGGGGAATCTTCCAACGATACCCGGACCCCTTTGAGGGGTGGGTTTATGTGGGATTTTTACACACTAAAACCCCCACGATGGCCAGCCCTTCACATTTCGGTGCGTCCTGGACTTCGCGGCGACGCGATTGCCAGGGTGCTCCCACGACGCAACCGCATTTCCCTCTCGGCGCGACGGGAAATCGCACCCGAAAGGATCATGTCCATGCGCGCGAGACGGGACGATTA
>NW_017087759.1:0-337 GCF_001483705.2 Eufriesea mexicana
AGCCAAAAGGTAATCGTTAGTAATGTTACCATTTTTACGTTACTGGAAGAGTTAATCGATCTGTCAAGTGAAAAAGTAATAAATTTAAATTCAGTGTTTAAATTTTTAAGATTTTAACACGGAAAAAGAAAATTATAAGATATTTTTATTACAGATTTTTTATAAAAATGAATATTAATGGGTCTGGTATAATATATTATTATTTGTGAACCATCGAATGATTCACTATTTTGCAAATCCACGTTAATATTAGTTTTACTCATCTCGATTATGAGTATAATTTTATTTTTTTAAAACCACTGACAAATTGAAATAATTGTTTATAATAATTCAAACC
>NW_017087760.1:0-337 GCF_001483705.2 Eufriesea mexicana
CCATATATCCATAATTCCATCCATTCGTACATCCATCCTTCGATACATCCATCCATCCATACGTTCAAACATATATAAGTCCACGCATCCATTCATCCGTTCATTCGACCATCCGTACCTCTATCTATCCACATTTCCACCTATCCATACCGCCACCCATCCATACGTACATCCATACATACATACATACTTCGATACGTCCATCCATCCAAACACCCAGCCATCCATACATCCATCGATCCATTCATCCTTCCAACCATTCATACATTCACAGATCCATCCATCCATCCATGCATCCATACACACATCAATACACAGGTCCACACATACACACATA
>NW_017087761.1:0-337 GCF_001483705.2 Eufriesea mexicana
GTTCGGTCTAGTCAAGGTAGCTTCGACTATCGAGCTCATCACCGACATGCTATGGACTTCTACATTGTGCTGCGCTCTACCATATTCCGCTTTTCTCTATGTGCGTGAGCAATAGTGTTCACGGCACGTTGGTTTGTGTAATGTTATGCTTGGCTAGGCTAGGTTATGTTAGGTTTGGTCAGGATTACTGTGACTCTTGTGCTATTCACTGCAATTCGGTTGGTCTCTGCGCTCTACTGCGCTCTAATACGTTCTGCTTGTCTCTGGGGAGGACAGAAATGGTGGTGAATGCTCGTTAGGTTTAGTTGTTCTACGTTCGGTTTGGTTACGTTACGTT
>NW_017087762.1:0-337 GCF_001483705.2 Eufriesea mexicana
ACCTAAAATTGTACTTTATATAAATTTCATATACATCCTAGATTTTACGATTTATTAGAAAAGAACGAGTCGAGTCGTCTACGAAAAATTAATTTCGACGATCTCATGAAAGATTTAACTGCGAATCTGAGTGTTCTATCTTTGACGTTGAAAGGAAGATCCGTTTCTTGTCGTTCTGAGAATTTTAAAGCGATATCTCTAATCCGCCACGGAAATGTCTTAGTCTCTCTGAATTTATTATCTTCATCCTTCGACAAAGTATAAAATTCGACTGAATACTCGGTCATTCGTCATTCCTTTAATTTCGAAACGAACAGTAGACGAAACTTCGTTTATT
>NW_017087763.1:0-337 GCF_001483705.2 Eufriesea mexicana
GATGCGTTTATGGATGGATAGCTGTATGGATCAATGGATGTATGGAAGGTTGCTTGTATGGATATATGTATGGACGAATGAATTTGTGTATGTATGGATGTATGTATTGATGTATGTATGGATGTATGGATATACGGATGGATGGATTTTTGTATGGACGTATGAATGTATGGAGGTATGGATTGGTGGATTTATGAATGTACGGACCTATGAATGCATGGACGTGTGGTTGGGCGAATGTACGGTTGGTTGTATGAGTGGATGTATGGATGTTTGGATGTACGCATGTCTGGATGTATGGATGTGTTTTTGTACGAATGTATGGTTGTACGGATGT
>NW_017087764.1:0-337 GCF_001483705.2 Eufriesea mexicana
CAACCGAAGCTAACCTAACCAAACGTAACATAGCCCAAACTTACGCGCCGAGACCACTAATGCTGACCCCTCCACGGCGATAAGCAGAAAATGTTAGGGCGCACTAGAGCGCGGAAAACTGCTTACAGCGGTGTATAGCACAAAAGTCAATGCTATACTGTCCTAACCTCGCCAAACGTAACATAGCCGAACGTAGCATAACCCACACTAACGTGTCGTGGCCACTATTGCTGGCCTCCCCTGAGCCAAGCCGAAAATACTACGGCACAGCAGGGCGCAGAAGTCCACCGCATAGCATTGTATGCCGCAAAAGTCAAGCATACCCTGACCTAAGCTC
>NW_017087765.1:0-337 GCF_001483705.2 Eufriesea mexicana
GTTGGTAATTCCTTCGACAAATGTTATAAATGTATTCACTAGTGTTGGCAACATTTAACATACTAGTACAGGTTCATCAATTGTTTCAAGCAGGAGGTTTATTGCAACAATCTTTTTCCCCTGGATTTATGTTTTTACATCATGCGATTTCTTTATTAGGAAAAATATTCCAATTTTGTTTAATTTAAAACGCAATAAAATTTCTGTGCAATATGGGTCTATTTTATTATCTGAAATCCTGTGCCGCAAAGAGTTAACACGTTGACTGCTATGATGGTCATCAGTAACCAGCACTTGTCTCCTCAGGGGGGTCGTGGTGGTCACTAGTGTCTGATGA
>NW_017087766.1:0-337 GCF_001483705.2 Eufriesea mexicana
CACGATTTACCAGTTATTAAATATTTCAAAGGGAATTTAAGAATTGAAATTTAAAATGTAAAATATGTTATATTATATATTATAACTTAAATATGATATAAGATATATTTTAAATATATTATAATAATATACAATAGATTTTACATATATTCTTAACATAAAATATATTTAATTCCAATTTCGAGATATATAAATTTATTTCTTTTTATTTTTGTAGTATATTTCATACAAATATATTATTTATTTTATTAAATATAAATGGATTAATTTCATAACGCACTGCACGTGCAATTTGTCAGGGAAAATTGTCCTTTGTCCTATCTGCAATATAAGATTT
>NW_017087767.1:0-337 GCF_001483705.2 Eufriesea mexicana
GTTTTGACGTTTGCGCAGTACACTGCTATTCGGAAGATTTCTGCTCTCTGCTGAGATCTACTATTCCCTGCTTTGCTCAGGGGATGCCAGAAATAGTGGCCGCAACACGTTAGGTTGGGTTAGATGACGTTCGGCTAGGTTAGGTTACGCTGTATTAGGTTAGGCTTTGCTATGATAGCTTTGACCTTTGAGCTAAGCACTTTTCTTCGCACTATTTCAGCGTTCTACATTGCTCTGCCATGCTCTGCTTAGCTCTCGTGAGGCCAGCAATAGCGGTCGTGACACGCCAGTCCGGGATACGTTACTTCCGCTTAATGTACGTTTCGTTAGGTTAGCA
>NW_017087768.1:0-337 GCF_001483705.2 Eufriesea mexicana
AAGCTTTTCATATTCTTTAACAAATTTGGGCCACTCAGTGGTTTAGTTAGACAATTAGCATTCCTTTCTTTATCTGGTGCATAACATATTTGTAAGTTCTTAGTTTTTACTACATCCCTTATATAACAACATTTTTCTTTGTGAAAGCTTAGATTTAATTTTGTACATTTTTCACTTCAAGTCAATATACACCCTCAAATATCTTATTAACCCTGCCATCCATTTATGTCTATCATTTTAGGATTATGATTAAACTATGACAAACATCCTACTTCAAATGAGATGTCTGGCCAGACTTAAGTATTCAAATATATGAGTTTCTCTAATAATTCTTGAT
>NW_017087769.1:0-337 GCF_001483705.2 Eufriesea mexicana
CTTCCAGATTCTACAGCATTGCAATGCCTATAGCACGCCAAAAGAATCTTTCCTCCTTATTTAAGCAAGCAAGTTAACTCACCATAATGTTAGGCGAAAATGTCAATAAAATTAATATTTCCAGCCAGATTCCATAGCACTGCGACGGCTATACCACGTGAATTGAATCCTTCCTCCTTCTATGTGCAAGAATGTTAGCTCACCACGATATTAGTCGAAAATGTCAAAAAATTTGAATTTTCCAAGCAGATTCCCGAGCATTGCAATTGCTATCGCACGCCATGAGGATCCTTCCTCCTTACTTACGCAAGGAAGTAAGCTCACCACAATATTAGAC
>NW_017087770.1:0-337 GCF_001483705.2 Eufriesea mexicana
CGGCACGTTTTGTTGAGTTAGGTAACGTCAGGTTAGGTTGGGTTATGCTATGTTTGGTTAAGGTGGCTTCAACTCTGTGATGTACACTGCTGTTCGGTGGATTTCTGCGATCCACTCCGCTCTGGTATGCCCAGCTTGGCTCTGGTGATGGGAGCAATAACGTCCCCGGCATATTAGTTTGGGTTAGGCTGTGTTTCGTTTTGTTATGTTGGTTTGGGATGCTACGACTTTTATGATATACACAGCGATTCTGTTGGTTTCTGCGTTCTTCTCCCCGCTAGCGTGCTCGGCTTGGCTCTGTGAAGGCCAACAAGAGTGCCCTTGGCACGTTACATCG
>NW_017087771.1:0-337 GCF_001483705.2 Eufriesea mexicana
ATAGCCGGTAAGTGAGTCTATCCACCGATCACGTAAATCCTATGGCAAATGCAGGATATAAAGTACATATATAAATTATCGCTGAAGATATCAGGAACTGGCCATACAGCAGTGAGTATAGCCGTCTGCACTGTACGACAGACATCTACACAGTACTACAGCAGTACGTTCATACCGTTCACTCATCATCACATCCTGTAGCAATTCCATCATTATCAAAGGTTAGATCATTTGATGCATGGATACTGGCATTTGACTATACGGTGCTGGGCATATGCATTTATACAGGACTGTAGCTGTTCAGATACTATATTCACCGATCATGCGAATTCTGTCG
>NW_017087772.1:0-337 GCF_001483705.2 Eufriesea mexicana
TCTACTACGCTCTGCTTGGCTCTGAGGACACCAGCAATGATTGTCGTGTCACGCGTGCTGCGTTATGTAACGATTGGTTATGCTAGGGTATGCCATGTTTGAACAGTATAGTCCTAACTTTTGTGCTGAACATAGATATTCGGTGAAATCCTACCCCCTACTGTGCTCTTGTACGTTCTGCTTCGCTCTGGGGAGGCCGGCAATTGTGACCGCGGAACGTTATGTTGAGTTAGTCTTCCTTTGGCTAAGCAACGTCAGTGCGGATTAGGTTTGAATAGCTTTGACTTTTCTGCTATTCACTGCGATTATATTGATTGCTGCGCTCTACTCTCCTCTA
>NW_017087773.1:0-337 GCF_001483705.2 Eufriesea mexicana
TGGGCTCCTGCGCTCCACTCTCCCCTAATATTTTCTGCTTGGCGATGTTAGTTTGGGTTACGTTACGTTTGGTTATGTTACGTTTGGCTTGGTTTGAAGAGGATAGATCCAACTTTTGTGCTTTGCACTGCTGTTCGGTGGACTTCTGCGCTCTACTGTGCCCCAATGCTCTCTGCTAGGCGCTGGGGACGGGAGCAATAGTGGTCTCGGCGCCTTAGGTGGAGTTAGGTTACGTTTGGATAGAATAGGTTAGTTTAGGTTAGGTGAGGATAGCTTTGACTTTTCTACTGCACACTCCGATTCTATGCATTTCTGCTCTCTACTCTCCTCTGATACA
>NW_017087774.1:0-337 GCF_001483705.2 Eufriesea mexicana
GTTTGGTCCTAGGGCCACGACAGAATCCAATTTTTAATAAATCTGTAGCAACCACCATTCTCATTCTCGCCATAGATAGATTCCTACTTGAAGAAGGTTCGAAGACTTTCTCGCATGTCTTCGGTAAAACTGCTTCCTATATATAGCATTTCCAGACTTTCCAATAGTATCCCCGGTCTAAGTAAGGGCTTGCTAGCCTTACCGATGAATCCACTAACAGGCCCAGGACGAAACGCATACCTTCCTCTTTCTTTCGTCCCTTCTAGCACCACCACAACACAGAGAAAATACTTGCAACAGTATAATCAAAATATTCGAAACTGTGGAGCCAAACAAC
>NW_017087775.1:0-337 GCF_001483705.2 Eufriesea mexicana
CATTCATGCATCCATACATCTGTACATCAATATATCCATCAATCCATATATCCTGCCAACTGCACATCCGTCCATTCATACATCCATCCATCCATACACCCATACAACCATACATCCATACATCCATACATTCCTACATATATACATCCGTACATCCACTTATCCGTAAGTCCATACATCCATAAATATATACATCCATACATCCGTATCTTCCATACATTCGTACATCCATACATACATGCATCCATCCATCCATCCATCCATACATCCACCAATCCATACATCCATCGATCCATACATCCATACAAAAATCCATCCATCCACACATCCATACATC
>NW_017087776.1:0-337 GCF_001483705.2 Eufriesea mexicana
GCCAGCAATAGTGTTCTCGGCACGTTGGGTTGAGTTATATTAAGTTTGGCTGTGTTACGTTTCGCTTGGATATGATATGGTAGCTGCGACTATTGCGCTATGCACTGAGATTCTATTGATATCTGCGCTCTACTCTCCTCTAATAAGTTCTGCTTTGCTCTGGGGAGGTCAGCAATAGCCGCATTTGCACGTTAGGTTGCACTACGTTCGTTTGGTTATGTTACACTTTATCAGATTAGGTTAGGATATCATTGACTTTTGTGCTTTACACTGCAATGCGGCGGATTTCTGCGTTCTACTGCTATCTAGTACATTCTAGTTGTCTTTGCGGAAGTCA
>NW_017087777.1:0-337 GCF_001483705.2 Eufriesea mexicana
AAAAAGAAATACGTCCAAATATTTTAGGATAATAAAAGAAACTTTTTAAATACAAATAATTAATTCTGGAAAAATGGAGAAAATTTTAACCAATATTTTTCTTTTCTTTTTTATTTTATATATCTTGGTGATGACAAAAATATGTGAATTAATTCCAATATTAATTTTCTATGTCTTAAACAAATTAATATTGTGAAAAATTGTTTGATTAATTAAATTCGTTATAAAGAAATAAATTTTTGTGTAATTTCTATGTACGACATATTTTTCCTGTATCGATATTTCTATGAATGTAAACCAGAAAATGAAATTATACAAATTTATGTTCTAATATTTT
>NW_017087778.1:0-336 GCF_001483705.2 Eufriesea mexicana
CTGGCTGGAATGATGAATTCTATTGACATTTTCGACTAATATCGTGGTGAGCTATCTTTTTTGCATAAATAAGGTGGGTAGATTCTATTGGAGTGCTATAGCCATTGCATTGCCATAGTATCTGGCTGGATATTTCAATTTTATAGACGTTTTCGACAAGTACCGTGGTGAACTAACTTCCTTGCATAAGTAAGGAAGATGGATTCTTTTGGAATGCTCTAGCCATTGCAATGCCGAAGAATCTGGCTGGAAAATCAATTTTATTGACATTTCTGACTAATATCGTGTAGAGGTAACTTCCTTGCATAAAAAAGGAGGAAAGATTCTATTGGCGTG
>NW_017087779.1:0-337 GCF_001483705.2 Eufriesea mexicana
CCCGCTGTGCTCTACTACATACTGCTCGGCTCTGTTGAGGCCAGGAGCAGCGGTGTCGGCACGTTACTTTAAGCTATGCTACGTTCGGTTAGGTTATGTTAGGCCAGGTTTTGTAAGGATATCTGCGGCTTTTATGCTATTCAATGCAATACGATGGATTTCAGAGCTCTACTGTGCATAAGTACATCCTGCTTGTCTCTGTCGTGGCATGCAATAGCGGTTTCGTCATGTTAGGTTGTGCTATGTTTCGTTTGGGTATGCAGCGTTTGGCTGGGATAGCATAGGCTACATCGACTGATGTGCTGTTCACTGCTCCTCGGTGCATTTCTGCGCTCCA
>NW_017087780.1:0-337 GCF_001483705.2 Eufriesea mexicana
AATATTAATATTAGTATATTTGGAATATGAGTAATATTATATTTGGAATATTAGTGATAATAATATTCGTATATTAATAATGTTAATAATGTCAGTAATAGTAGTAGTATAATACTACTATGAATTTATATTAATCTTAATATTAGTATACTTATGGTAATAGTAATATTAGCATTAGTATGATATTATGTTAATAATATTAATATTACTATATTTCGAGTATTAATAATAATAATATTGGTATATTAATAATGTTAATAATGTCAGTAGTAGTAGTAGTATAACACTACTATAAATTTATATTAATGTTAATATTAGTATATTTATGGTAACAATA
>NW_017087781.1:0-337 GCF_001483705.2 Eufriesea mexicana
GACGTCCAAGGAAATTCCTTACTTTGAGGTGTCAATATGAAAGTACATAAAATAAAAATTCTTGGACAATTGTTAGTGTTAATCGATGAAAATTTCTTAACGAAGATCCTGCGAATAAATTACGAAACGACTACCAATACCACACACTGGAAGAATTTAAAAATCCGAGTATTACCATGCACGAAGTATACAAGCTTAGGATCCTAGCAATGGCCGAAGTATATTTGCGAATTAATCTCGATGCAATTTATCCTGGACGCAATTATTGCCCCAAATATTTTTAAACAATGCTTCCTTAAAATCTTGAAACTGATTTGACGTGCAAGGAAGTTTCTTT
>NW_017087782.1:0-337 GCF_001483705.2 Eufriesea mexicana
CTCTCCTAACCTATTCAAACGTAATATAAACAAACGTAACGCAGCTTATCCTAACGTGCCGAGACAAATACTTCTGGCCACGCCAGAGCAAAGCAGGGATTACTAGATCACAGCACAGCGCTAAAATCCCCAGAGAAGCAGTGTATATCAAAAAAGTCAAAGCTAACCATGCCTAACCTAACCAAATATAACATAACCGAACGTAATGTAACTCAACCTCGCCTGCACAGACCACTATTCCTGACATGCACAGAGCAAAGCAGAGCATATTAGGGCATTGTGGAACGCAGAAATCCCATTAATAGCAGTGTATAGCACAAAAGTGAGTGATACACTT
>NW_017087783.1:0-337 GCF_001483705.2 Eufriesea mexicana
TGCGTTATGGATGTACGGATGAATGTATGCATGGATGTATGGATGTAAGAATATATGGATGTATGGAGGCACGGATCTATGGATGTGTGGGTGGGCGAATGGATGGCTGAATGGACGGAAGAATGGATCTATGTATGGATGCTTTTTTTTGATGAATGTATGGATGTATGAATGGATGTATGCATGGTTGTATGGATGTAGGTATGGATGTATGGATGTATGGATGTGTGCATGTATGGATGTACGTATGTATGAATGTATGGTTGTCAGAATGTATGGATGTAAGAATGTATGGATGTATGCATGTATGGATGTATGGACGAAAGGACGTATGGAT
>NW_017087784.1:0-337 GCF_001483705.2 Eufriesea mexicana
AGTGATATTCCGTCGATATCTGTGCACTGCAATGCTCTACTAGCATCTGCTTCAATGCGGGGAGCGCAGCAATGGCGGTCGTGGCACGTTTGGATGGAACGGGTTGGGTTTGGTTAGGTTGGGTAGGGTTAAGTTTGGTTAGAGTGCCTTTGACTCTTGTGGTATGCACTGCTATTCGGTTGATACCTGCGCTCTGTATTGCTGTACTAGTATCTGCTTGGCTCTGGCGAGGCCAGAAATGGTTTTCGCGAATCGCTTTTTGAGTTAGGTTACATTCGGTTGGATTAGGATAGGTTAAGTTTGGTTATGGTGGCTCTCGCTTTTATGCTTTACACGG
>NW_017087785.1:0-337 GCF_001483705.2 Eufriesea mexicana
GGCCAGCAGTAGTTGTCGCGGCACGTTACGTTTTGCTTGACTACGTTAGGTTAGGTCAGGATAGTTTGTGTTAGGATTGGGTATCTGTGACTTTTCTGCCGATCGTGGTAGTGGCACGTTAGTTTAGGATATGTTACGTTTGGTTATGTTGCGTTTGGTTAGCTTAGGAGCGGGTAGCTTTGAGTTTAGTGCTATAGTTTGCCATAAGGCGGTTTCCTGCGCCCTACAGTGCTGTAATATTTTCAGCCTGTCTCTGGGAAGGCCTGCAGCAGTGGCCTCAGCGCGTTATTTTGAGTCAGGTTGCGTTCGCTTATGTTGGGTGTGGCTAAGTTTTTTT
>NW_017087786.1:0-337 GCF_001483705.2 Eufriesea mexicana
TATGAAAACTGTTCAATTTTGTTATATAACGGAGAGGATAATTGTTTTCTTTCATTCGCCATTCTGAATCAATTTGCCGGTTTGAAGGTGGAGTATAATTCAAGGAGATTAAACAATATACTAATACTCATCTCTACATTTATCATTTATTCGTTTCGTTTTATAAATTTCATTCATTAAGTGGGCGTCAGCACCTACAAGGAATAAAACTAGGTAATACCCTAATTTGCAAATTGTTACTTGTTTGCATAAATTTGCATACCAATTCTTCGAAAATCGATGTTCTTCACGGAGAAGTAACAGGAAGATGTAATTCTTACCGTCCGTTCGGAACCCC
>NW_017087787.1:0-337 GCF_001483705.2 Eufriesea mexicana
GGTGTATGTGCTAAATTGATTTGCTGTAAGGAAGGAGCCTCCTTTTCATTTTTTAAAAGCATTGTCAGTTATATTTAAATAGAATTAGCATATCTAGTTTTGTAGGAATTTCCCCAAATTCATTGCAATGGTTAAAATTTTCTCCTAATGCTACTCTTAATTTTTTTTCATCATTAAAAACTATACTTAACCTTATTTTTTCCCCTTGCACATAAAATTCTCCTTTCATGTGCATTAATAATACAAAAGTTTTTGTTATAATTGATACATCAATTAAATTGAGCAGCTTCATGTAACTTATTCACTTTACTGGTAACTTCATGAATTCTTTTATTTA
>NW_017087788.1:0-337 GCF_001483705.2 Eufriesea mexicana
TTAACGAAAGATCTCCGGATGTTTCGCTTCGGACCGACCGAACGTGGCGATCCCAGTCGTATCGCTTCCAAACGGCCGAAGGGGAGGAACGCCAGTCGAGACTGAAAGGACCGACTGTAAGAACGATCCCCGCTCCGGTCGATGCTAACAACAAAATAATATTACGGGTATTCCACTGACGAGTAGCAAAGACAATTTTAAGCGAAAATAAGATGGTTTATATCTAACGAAAATAAGTGTATAAGTGAAAAAATTCGATATTTGAGAAATTATCGAAAATGACATTGTAATAAGTTAGTATTAATGAAGCCATCGAGCAAAGTGTGAAAATATGTAT
>NW_017087789.1:0-337 GCF_001483705.2 Eufriesea mexicana
ATATATGAATTTATTAACCCTTTCGCTACAGCGGGTGTAGTCTCGAAGTCTCTCCCGTAGAACCAAGCGACGTGTTAAAGGTAGAAACATTACGATCGTGCAGTCTTTAACATTCGGTCTTTTCACGCAAATCTTTCGAAGAAAAAAAGAAAAGGAAAAACTGACCACCGCAGTAGAGCTTGCAATTCTTTGCGAAGAGAGCTAAGAGGAACGGTAGCTATACTATAGCTATACTATAGCTATAGGAGACTATAATCACCCGTACTAGCCAAAGGGTTAAACCACCGAGACAGGAGTCACACGGAGAGTTCTCCTTTAAAATCTAAGGAAGACAAGA
>NW_017087790.1:0-338 GCF_001483705.2 Eufriesea mexicana
CGCTGTTCTCTCCTTTAATATGCTCTGCTTGACTGTGTGGAAGTCAGCTATACTGGTCGCCCCACGTTCGGTTAAGTTAGGATACGTTTAACTATATTAGGTTCGTATAGATTAGGGCAAGGTAGCTTTGACTTGTGAGCTATACACCTCTATTCAGTGGTTTTCCACAACCAATGTTGCCCTACTATACCCTTCTCGACTCTGGGCAGGCCAGTAATAATTGTCTCGGAGCGCTAGGCTGAGTTATGCTACGTTTGGTTAGGCTATGGTAGTGTTGGTTAAGTCTGGATAGCCTTGACTTCGCGCTATACACTGTGGTTCTGTGGATCCCTGGGCTC
>NW_017087791.1:0-338 GCF_001483705.2 Eufriesea mexicana
AATTCTCGAAATCCGCTCATGAAAACATGCTAAAATCGTAATCTTTAAAAATATCGAATAATTATAGATACATAGTATTCTATAAATTATTAAAATTTGACATTAATATGTAAAATTAATAATAATTTGCACGAATACAACAATAATTAATAATTAATAGAAATGTAATAATAATATAGTAAATGATATTAATATAATAATATAATAAATTATTAATATTTCTATAAATTATTAATGTTGACATAGGGTCGTGTGTACATTTAGGATAATTTAATTTAGGATAGAGGGTTAGGTGAAATTAAGGAACCTATTACCATAGAAATATATTCATCGCCATG
>NW_017087792.1:0-337 GCF_001483705.2 Eufriesea mexicana
ATAGAATCTTGCTGGTAAGTTCAATATTATTGACAGTTTGGACTATTATCGCGGTGAGCTTTCATTCCTGCCTAAATTAGCAGGGTAGATTCTATTGGCGTGCTATAGACATTACAATGCTGCAGAACCTGGCTAGAAAATTCAATTTTATTGACATTTTCGAATAATATTGTGGTGCGCTACCATTCTTGCAAAAATAAGGAGGAAAGATTCTATTTGCGTGCTATAGCAATTGCAATGATATAGAATATGCCTTGCAGATTCAATTTTATTAACATTTTCGAATGATATCGAGATGAGCTAACTTTCTTGGATAGATAAGGAGGAAAGATTCTAT
>NW_017087793.1:0-337 GCF_001483705.2 Eufriesea mexicana
CAAAGGCTATAGCACGCCAATAGTACCATTCCGCCTTATTTATGTAACAGAGATAGCTCACCACGATAGTAGTCGAAAAAGTAAACAAAATTGTATTTTCCAGCCACAATCTACTACATTGCAATGGCTATAGCACTCAAAAAGTATCTTTCCTCCTTACTTACGCAACGAAGTTAGCTCACCACGACATTGGTCGAAAATGTCAACAAATTTGTATTTTTCAGCCACATTCTATACCATAGCAATGTCTACAGCACGCAAAAAGCATCTTCCTTCCTTACTTACGCGAGGAAGTTAGCTCACCAGGATATTAGTCGAAAATGTCAACAAAATTGTA
>NW_017087794.1:0-337 GCF_001483705.2 Eufriesea mexicana
TACAGTCATACATCCATACATCCATACATACATACGTACATACGTCCATAAATCCATACATACGTACAACCGTCCACCCATACATACATCCATACATACATCCATCCATACATTCACACACCCGTACATCAATTCATACGTACATCCATACATACATGCATCCATACATCCAGACATCCATACACCCAAACACTCATACATACACACATGCATACATCCATTCATCCATACATCCATACTTCCACACACCCACACATCCATAAATCCTACCATACATACCTCCATCCATCGATACATCGATCACACCCATACATACATACATACATATATACATCCA
>NW_017087795.1:0-338 GCF_001483705.2 Eufriesea mexicana
AAAGTCAAAGATATTCTCTCCTAACCCAACCAAACGTATCATAATCTTACGGAACCTGTCCCTTGCTAACGTGCCGCGGCCACTATTTCTGGCCTCCGCAGAGCCTAGCAGATCATATTGAAGAGCAGTAGAGCGCAGAGGTCTCCGTATAGCAGTGTATAACACAAAGGACAATGCCATCAAAGCCAAATGTAACGTAACCTAGCATAAGCGAACATACATATCTCAACCTATCGTACCACGACCGCTGCTTCTGTTCTTCCCAGAGACGCATTGAGTGTATCAGAGCAATATCGTGCGCAGGAATCCACCGCATAGCCGTGCACTGCACAAAAGTC
>NW_017087796.1:0-337 GCF_001483705.2 Eufriesea mexicana
CCAGCCAGATTCCGCAGCATTCCAATGGCTAGAGCACTACGAACGGATCTTTCCTCCTTACCTCTGCAAGGAAACCAGCTAACCGCGAAATTAGACTAAAATATCAATAAAATTCAATTTTCCAACAACATTCTATATCATTGGAATGTCTTTAGCACGCCAATAGAATCTAAACTCTTTATTTATGCAAGGAAGATAGCCCAGCACGCTATTAGTCGAAAATGTCAATAAAATTGAATTTTCCAAACTGATTCTATAGCATAGCAATGGTTAGAGTTTGCCAATAGAATCTTTCCTCCTTATTTATGCATGATAGTTTGCTCCCCACGATATTAAC
>NW_017087797.1:0-338 GCF_001483705.2 Eufriesea mexicana
CGGGAGGTGTATTTCATAACAATGCAGAGGGTAGAAATCCGACGAAAAATAGTGTATGGCGCAAAAGCCAAAGCTATCCTATCCTAACACTGCCAAACGTAACGTAACCAAGCGTAACATATCTCACCCTAACGAGCCGGGAACACTATTCCTGCCCTCCACAGAGACAAAGAGGATACACTAGTGGTGAGAAGAGGGCAGAAACCCTCAGAATCACAGTGCACAGTACAATAGTCGAAGATAGCCTAACCTATCCAAACGTAACATAAACGAAAGTAGCTTAACGAAATTTATCGTGCCGAGACTGCTATTGCTCACATCTCCAGAGCGGAACAGAA
>NW_017087798.1:0-338 GCF_001483705.2 Eufriesea mexicana
AAATTAAATCACCACTGAACAGATAAATCCATAGGCTACAGTGCTCTATTTGCAGGTACACCAATTACAGCAAAGGAAACATCAAATATCTCTACCCATATCTGATGTACACATTGAGTATTCTAATACTATGGTGGAACCTAAATTATTGGTGAACTAATTTACCTAACGGCAGCAGTAATGTGACGATGACTGTACTCAGTACTCTTATGTCAATTGCCTATGTCTCGAGCTATGTCGGATCTGTTTTTTCTCATACGAGAATAGCTACAGAATCCAAATCATCATTGAAGTGGTTAATAGAACGGCTACCGTGCACTGTTGATGGATGCACAATG
>NW_017087799.1:0-338 GCF_001483705.2 Eufriesea mexicana
GTAACGTCACTCAATCAAACGTGCCAGAAACGTTATTGCTGGCCTCCCTAGAGCGAAGCAGAATATATTAGAGCACAGTAGAGCGCAGATGTCCACCGAAGAGCAGTGTATAGCGCCAAAGCTAAAGCTGTTCCTTCTTAACAGAGCCAACCGTGACATCACCAAACCTAACATAACTGAAGGTATCGTTCCGAGGACGCTATTGCTCTCCTCCCCAATGCAAAGCAGAGCACGCTAGAGCGCAGTAGCGTGCAGAAATCCACCGGATAACTGTGTATAGTACAATAGTAAAAGCTACCCCGCCCTAACCTAGCCAATTCTAACAGAACCAAATGTAA
>NW_017087800.1:0-338 GCF_001483705.2 Eufriesea mexicana
ATAGCGCAAAAGTGAAAGGTACGCTAACCAAACATATCCTAACCTAGCCAAGCCAACCGTAACGTAACTCAACTTTGCGCGCCGAGATCATACGTTCTGGCTCCTCCAATGCCAAGCAGAACAAGCTAGTGCACAGTAGAGCGCAGTGTTCCACCACATTGCAGTATGTGGCACAGATGTCAAAGATAGCCTGACTTGATCTCTCCAAACCTAGCCAAGCCAAGCGTAACATTCATAAGCATAACGTGCCGAGGATAATATTGCTGGACTCCCCTGAGGCATGCATAGCATATTAGAACGATGTAGAGCGCCGAAGTCCACCGAACATCGTTGTGTAG
>NW_017087801.1:0-338 GCF_001483705.2 Eufriesea mexicana
CAGCAGAATATTCCAACGCATAAGGAGCTGTTATGATGGCTGTACACAGTACTGACATGTCAAATGCCAATATCGCGGGCTATAACGGATCTGCCATTTGTTATTCCAGAAATGCTTTAGAGTATCTATCGTCATTTAGCCAGCTAACCCAATGGATACATTGCCCTTATTAGAGGATGTACTAAGTACCGTACAGTGAATCGTAAATATCTTTATCCATAACCGTACATTGAATTGATTATTCTGGACCAGTGTGGAAGTAAAGTCATCAGTGGACAAATTAATCCATCGCCTCCAGCACTGCCACAACGGCTTAACATAGTACCGAGTTGCGATGT
>NW_017087802.1:0-337 GCF_001483705.2 Eufriesea mexicana
GTCCATCCATACATCCATCCATCCATACACCCATACATCCATACATCCATACATCCATACATCTTTGCATATATACGTCCGTACATCCATTCATCCGTAAGTCCATACATTCGTTCGACCATACATACATACAACCATATATCCATCCTTCCATACATCCATACATCCACACAACCATAAATCCTTCCACCCATACATCCATCCAACCATACACACATCCATACATCCATTCATATATACAACCTTACATCGATCCATCCATACATCCGTCCACTCGTTCATCCATCCATCCATACATCCATACATATATACATCCATACATCCATACATCCGTATC
>NW_017087803.1:0-338 GCF_001483705.2 Eufriesea mexicana
ATGTACCATAAAATAAATTTATAAATTAATACGAATAATAATTTATAAATAAATTGATATTTTGTAATTCACTATCGTAATGTAAATATATATAAAAGTAAATTATAATTTTGTACTACGTATTGATATTACTTAATTTTATATTATTTTATGTTACTTACTTTTCTCAATTTATTGTAATTATAAAAATATACTACACTAAAACTCAACAAATAAGTACCAATTTATTTGTTATCTATTACTGTAGTATATTTTACAATTATAAATAAATTGATATTTTGTAATTCACTATCGCAATGTAAATATATTTAAATATAGATTATAATTATATACTATGC
>NW_017087804.1:0-338 GCF_001483705.2 Eufriesea mexicana
GCGTGCGTGTTTCCGACAAGCACGTGTAAGCGTACGAGCAACTTCGTTCGAAGACGTTCTGTTCCAACTGAGATAAGATAAGGCTCATCAGCCTCGCACATTTGACCACCAACGGTAAGTTTCTCCTTCACGATTCCTGATCTCGTTGCGACTAGGTCGTACCGCCATTCTTCCCCGGTTATGCCTGCGCAAGAAGAATCGGCCATCTGTCTCGTGAATTATTTCGCCGTGATTGGCTAAGTAGATGGTAGGCGGGTCAAATTACGTGGATAGGTTACGCAATAAGAACTGTATAAACGATGGAGCATCATCTGAGTATGTATACAACAAGGTACATA
>NW_017087805.1:0-338 GCF_001483705.2 Eufriesea mexicana
AAACCTAACGTGCTGAGACCAACATTACCGGCCACCACAGAGTCGAGCAGAGCATAGCAGAGCAATGGAGAATGCAGAAATCCACCGGATAGCTGTGTATATCACAGAAGTGGAAGCTACCCCTTCCTAACCTAGCCAAGCCTTTCATAACCAAACGTAACAGAAACGAACCTAACGTGCCGCGACCACTATTCGTGGCGTCCAAGGGAACAAGCAGAGTGCGATAGCGCACGGCCGTGCGCAGGAGTCCATAAAATAGCAGTGCGTATCACAAAAGTCATAGATATACCAACCAAACGTGACCAAACCTAGACAAATCAAACGAAGTATTACACAAA
>NW_017087806.1:0-338 GCF_001483705.2 Eufriesea mexicana
TTCAGTCAGACTCTATTGCAATGTTGTGGCTATGGCAAACAAATAGAGCCTTACTTTGATGTTAAGGCAGAATAGACTGCTCACCTCAATATTAGTCGAAAACGTCAATAGAATTGGACTTTCCAGTCAGATTTTACTCCAATGCAATGTGTATAACAAACCAATAGTATCTTTCCTCCGGATTTATGCAGAATATGTTGCTCATCATGATATTAGTCGAAATTGACAATAAAATAGATCTGTTCAGTCTGATTCTAATGCAATGATGTGGCTACAGCAAACCAATAGAAACTTACCTCGTTGTTTACGCAGATAAGACTGCTCACCTCAATATTAGT
>NW_017087807.1:0-338 GCF_001483705.2 Eufriesea mexicana
TTAGGTTAAGGTATATATGATTTTCGTGCTTTACACTGCACTGCGACGTATTTCTGCGCTCTAGTGTGCTCTGGTGTATTATGATTTGATCTGTGGAATTCAGCGATAGTGCTCTAGGCACGTTAGGTTGTGTTAGGCTACGTCCGGTTATATTATGCTTGGTAAGGATAGGCTTGTATAACTTTGACTTCTGTGTTATACACTGCTATTCGGAGGCTTTCTGCTTTCCACTGTGCCCTAACGTGTTCCGCTTGGCTGTGTGGTGGTCATCAATATTGGTCTCGGCGCGTTAGGATTAGTTTCGCTACGTTTGGCTATGCCACGATTGGCGAAGTTTG
>NW_017087808.1:0-338 GCF_001483705.2 Eufriesea mexicana
GTCAATGTAGGGATGCATGGATGTACGAATGTATGGATGTGAGTGTGCGAGGATGTATGGATGCCTGGGTTGATGAATGGTTGCGAGGATGGCGTGAAGTGTGGGTGGAAGTATAGGTGGATGAACGCATGCATGGATGGTTGGACGGGTGTATGGATGTATGGATGTATAGTTGTATGTATGGATGTATGGTTGTATGGATGTATGTACGTATGGATGTCGGAATGTATGTATGTAGGGATGTATGGATGTATGGTTGTATATATGTATGGATTTATGGATGGTGGATGTATGAGTGGATGGATATATGGATGGATGGATGTATGTATGGATGTATG
>NW_017087809.1:0-338 GCF_001483705.2 Eufriesea mexicana
AAATTATTCTGAGGAGAGTAATTTTCTTCCAGGAATTTTGTTAGCTGTTGCGAATAGAACTAATCTTCCTCTGTAAAGCAAAATTCCTTTTAGGTACAGACGATTTTTTTTGTCCGAGTTGTGCCGCTTTGAGTTTAGCCCAGAAACAGAGGTATCTAGTGATTTCTGCTACATGCACAAAATTATTCTGAGGATGGTAATTTTCTTCCAGGAATTTTGTTAGCTGCTGCGGATAGAACTAACCTTCCTCTGTAAAGCAAAATTACTTTTAGGCACGGACGATTTTTTTTGCCCGAGATGTGCCGCTTTGAGTTTAGCCCAGAAACGGAGGTATCTAG
>NW_017087810.1:0-338 GCF_001483705.2 Eufriesea mexicana
CCATTGCAACGCTGTAGTATCTTCCTCGAAAATTCAATATTATTGACATTCTCGACTAATGTCTTGGCGAGCTAACTTTATTGCATAAATAAGGGGGTAGATTCTAGTGGCGTGCTATAGCCGTTGCATTGATATAGAATGTGTTTGGAAAATTCAAATTTATTGACATTTTTTTGACTATCATCGTTGTGAGCTAACTTTCGTGCATATTTAAAGAGGAAAGAATCTATTGGCGTGCTATGGGCATTGCAAAGCTATAGAATCTTCCTGTAAAGTTCAATTTTATTGACATTTCCGGCTAATATTGTGGTGAGCTAACTTTGTTGCATAAATAAGGA
>NW_017087811.1:0-338 GCF_001483705.2 Eufriesea mexicana
CTGCAGCCGATGGATTAATCTGTTCAATGATGATTAAAATCCTATAGCAATACTAGAGTGACAAAGTAATGATCCGCTATCCCTCGAAACGTTGACAATTTAAAACACAATACTGACTACAGCCACCATGAATGCACTGCAGCCGTTGGATTACTTTGTTCACTAATGTCTCAAGTTCCACAGCAAGTCAAGGATGACCAAGAACAGGACAATATTTTCGCCATATATTAACAATTGGCAGCACAGTATATAGCACAGCCATCATCACTGTACTGTAGCCGTTGGATTAATTAGTTTATAGATGATACATGTTCCACAGCAAATCCAGAATAATCATA
>NW_017087812.1:0-338 GCF_001483705.2 Eufriesea mexicana
AGGCTTATTCTCTGGCAGGTAGATGGCTGTACTAGCCATTGGATTGAAGGCGTTTGGCGATCTTTTCACCAAGCTATAACAGGTTATAAATTTTAAATAGACCTATTTTCTGGCAAGTAAATGTCTGTTCTTGCCATTGAATTGATGGCGTTAGGCGATCTATTCACCAAGCTATGACGGATTTTAGATTTTGAATAGATCTATTCTCTGGCAAGCAAATGGCTGTACTTGCCATTGGATTGATGGCGTTAGGAGATCTATTCACCAAGCTATAGCAGGTAATAGACTTTGAATAGGCCAATTCTCTGGCATGAAGATGGCTGTACTTGCCATTGGTT
>NW_017087813.1:0-338 GCF_001483705.2 Eufriesea mexicana
GCTTTAATTTTTGTACTGTACTCTGCTATTCTGTGGATTTCTGCGCTCTACTTTGCACTGCTGTACTGCGCTCGAATCCGGGGAGACAAGCAATGGCGGTCTCGGCACGCCAGGATGAGTTATGCTACGCCTGGCTTGACAAAGTTAGGTTAGGTTTGATCCGGGCAGCTTCGACTTGTGCGCTCGACACTGCTGTTCGATGGATTTCTACTGTTTACGGTCCTCTACCATGCTCCGCTTGGCGCTGGAGAGGCCAGCAATGGTGGTCTCGGCAGGTTAGGCTCAGTTAGGCTACGTTTGCTAAGGGTACGTTTGGTTAGGTTAGGATAGCATAGCTC
>NW_017087814.1:0-338 GCF_001483705.2 Eufriesea mexicana
TAATCATAAATATCTCGATGAGTCCACTAGCAGGCCCGGGACGGAACATATCCCTTCTTTTTCGTGTTGTTCTTCTACCTGTTACCCTATCAGTAGCAACGACGATTACGCGGATACCAACAAGCTAGCACCATAGGACACAATCCCATCATAGGAACCACAAAAGTCAACACAGTTCGTAACAAACATATACTATCCGAAGGAACAAAGAAGATCTCAGCATAAAAATATCTAAACCGCGGGAGTTCCCCATTTCTCTTTAGTTCGCAACAAAGTATATTGAAATTAAATAATATTTTTTATTCCTTACATTTACCAATCCCTACATTTATATAGGA
>NW_017087815.1:0-338 GCF_001483705.2 Eufriesea mexicana
TGCTCTGGGATTTTCGGAAGTAGTGGCCGCGGCGCGTTATGTCTGGTCATTCTTAGCCTGGGTGGGTTATGTTGAGCCTGATTAGGTTAGGTTATGTTTGTCTTTTGTGCTATACATTGCTGTTTAGTAGCCTTCTGCGCTCTACTGTGCTACAGCAGACTCTGCTCGACTGTGGGGAGGCCAGCAACGGCGGTCGTGTCACGATAGGTTTAGTCTGGTTACGCATTGTTATGGTCGGAATGGTTATGTTTGGTCAGGATGGCTTTGACTATTGTGTTATACTCTGCCATTCGGTAAATTTCTGCGCTCTACAGTGCTCTAATATGCTCTGCTTTGCT
>NW_017087816.1:0-338 GCF_001483705.2 Eufriesea mexicana
GTTTCGTCCCGGGCCTGCTAGTGGACTCATCGGTAAGGCTTGCTTCTAGCAGACCCTGCCTTACACCAATCCAATTTAACGTACGTTTCGTGCGTTAGAAACAATAATATACATATAAAAAAAGAACCAAAACGTAGAAAAGGGTTACAAACGAATACTTAGACTATGAGATCGATGGCTCCAGCGTGAAGCACTCGCCGCGATCTAGAATCAAACTTAATCTACCGCGTTTATCGCTATAGGGTAATATAAACTTGCCCTGTCTTAGACCAGGGATACTTAGGTGTCACAGGAACTTCTACTTAAGGAAGGTCGAGGCTTTACCGAGGACTTGCGAG
>NW_017087817.1:0-338 GCF_001483705.2 Eufriesea mexicana
ACACTGCTGTTCAGTGCATTTCTGCGTTCTACATTGCGCTACTACACACCGCTCGACTTTGGCTAGCCGAGCAGTGGTGTTCGTGGCACGTTAGTTTGAACTAGGTTACGTTTTGATCTGATTAGGTTAGGTTAAGTTTGCTAGGATAGCACCGAGCTCGCACTGCACACTGTTACGTGGTGGATTACTGTGCTCTACTACATCACGCTTTGCCTTGGGGACGCCTGCACCAGTGGTCAAGACACGTTATGTTGAGGCATGCTACTATACGCTAGGTTATGCTAGGTCTGGTTAGGTCATGATATCTTCGACTTTTGTGCTATTCACAGCAATGCGGC
>NW_017087818.1:0-338 GCF_001483705.2 Eufriesea mexicana
AATGTTGCATTTCGCCCTATTTCAGTTGTCATTTCAAAATATCTGTCCCTTCAACCTCGCACCGGAATCGATTGACTTCACATCATAAAGCACAGCTATTAAATTATCAGGCAACGTTAACGGAGGGAAGTTTCTTCCAATATAAGGAAGAGTAAAGAATAAAAATAAAAGTATTTCCTGTGACAAATATCAAAATCGACCAACCATCTGCTATAAATGGTAGCTCACGATCACGTGTACCCAAGTTCGGCGACGAAATTTTTGCAAACGGAAAAGGCTCGAGGAGCAAAGCTCCGACATACCAATTACGCCAGGTAATAGAATGGAATGTATTTCTA
>NW_017087819.1:0-338 GCF_001483705.2 Eufriesea mexicana
GTAACCTAACCAAACGAAGCCTAAATCTGGCTAACGTGCCAAGGCCACTATTACTCGCCACCCAAGAGACCAGGAGAGTATAGTACGGCAATGTAGAGCGTAGAAATCCACCGCACATTAGTGAATAGCAAAAAAGACAACTCTACCCTATGATAACCCATCCAAACTTTATATTAACGAACGTTACAAAACTCAACCTGACGTGCCGAGGCCACTATCGCTGGCCGCCCTAAAGGTAAGCAGAATATACTAGAGTACAGCAGAGCGCAGAAATCCGCCGAATAGCAGAGTATAGCGCAAAAGACAGAGCTACACCTTCCTAACATATAAAGTCGTAA
>NW_017087820.1:0-337 GCF_001483705.2 Eufriesea mexicana
AATCTTCCCTCCTTACTTATACAAGGAAGTCGGCTCACCACGATATTAGTCGAAAATGTCAATAAAATTGATTTTTCTGGCGAGGTTTTTGGCATTGCAATGCCAATAGCAAGCCAATAGAATCTTTCCGCATTATCTACGCAAGAAAGACAGCTCAACACGATATTAGTTGAAAATGTCGGTAAAATCGAAACTGCCACACACATTCCATATTATTCCAATGGATATAGCACGCCAAAAGGATCTTTCCTCCATACTTACTCAAGGAAGCTATCTCACCACGATATTAGACGATAATGTCAAAAAATTGAATTTTCCATTCAGATGCTATAGCATT
>NW_017087821.1:0-338 GCF_001483705.2 Eufriesea mexicana
AAAAAAGAGAAGAAGGAGAAAGAAAGAAGAGAGAAAAAGGAAAAGGGCGAGGAGAAAAACAAAGCGAAGGAGAAGGAGAAGAACCGCAATGGATCAAGGCGTGACACTTGCACGATGCCTCCTCCGACGGAGCAACTTTCATGCTAATGGCGAGCGGATGGCATAAGTAAAAGGCTGGCACCCGCGGCCACGCCGTGGCATCATGCAGCAACGAAGGCTGCCGTGCTTTCGAGATAGAGCATATATACCTAGCTATAAAACGTTCGCGATGGCTCCGGAGCCAATCGGCCGTTCCGCTGCACCTCGATGCACTTTTGCTTTGTGCCCCGTTGCACCGT
>NW_017087822.1:0-338 GCF_001483705.2 Eufriesea mexicana
TATATTTTTAAAAAAGAATTTATATAAATTTATATTTAAAAAAATATATTTTTCATTGGATATTTTATAGTTTATGTTGAAGTATTTGAATGAATTTTTAAATATTATTTATTTATATTCTTTGTGCAAATATTGTAAGATATTAGGGGGAGTATGTAATATTTATTTGATTTTGTAATGAGTATGAAAAATGGAGTGAAAGCTATGTTGGAACTATTAAAATGGCACCTGCATTTATGTGATAAGGTCTTCCTTAATTAATCAATACTTCCGGTTGGCAAGGACCTATAGTCTTTTGCTTCTCAGACAAAGTCAACTTTTAAACGAAACCTATTTTA
>NW_017087823.1:0-338 GCF_001483705.2 Eufriesea mexicana
TAACTCTAGCAAACATAACCTAACCAAACGGAGCCTAACTCATCATAACGAGCCGTGGCCGCTCTTGCTGGTCTCCGCAGAGCCAAGTAGAATACGCCAGAGCACAGTGGAGCGTAGGAATTGACGGCATTGCAGTGCATAGCATAATAGTCGGAGGTATCTTGACCACACCTAACCAAACTTAGCCATACGCAAAATAACTCAAACTAGCGTGCCGCCACCGCTATTGCTGGTGTACCGAGAGACGAGTCGAGTATGATATAGCACGGTAGAGCACAGTAGTCTATAGAATATCAGTGTTGCGGCAAGGGTCAAAGCTATACTGACCTCACCCAACC
>NW_017087824.1:0-338 GCF_001483705.2 Eufriesea mexicana
TAGATTGGGAAGTTTCTGTCGGGGTATATATGGTTTCTGTGCACTTCATTGCAATACGGTGGACTTCTGAGCTCTGCTGTGCTGTAGTACATTCTGCTTGGTGCTGGGTAGGCAATCAACAGTGGCTTCGGCAGGCTCTGTTATTCTGGACTACACATGGATTGGTTAGGTTAGGGCAGGTCAGCATGGGATATCCTCGACTTTTGAGCTTTTCACTGAAATTCAGTGGATTTCTGCGCAAAACTGAGCTGTAGTGTACTCTGCTTGTCCCTGTCGAGGTCAGCAATAAAGATCTCGTCATGTTAGGTTGAGTTGGGTTACGTTTGGATATGTTACGT
>NW_017087825.1:0-338 GCF_001483705.2 Eufriesea mexicana
TTGCAATGCGGAGGATTTCTGCGCTCCGCTGTCCCCTAGTATATTCTGCTTGGCTCTGAAAAGGCCAGCAATGGAGGTCACGGCGCGTTAGTTTGAGCTATGCCACGTTTGGTTATGTTTCCATCGGCGAAGTTAGGATAGGATAGTCCAGACATTTGTGCTATAAGCTGCTGTCCTGCGATTTCGGCGCTCTGCTGCCTTCTAATATTACCTGCTTGGCTCTGGGTAGGCCCGCAACAGTGATCTCGGCGTGTTCGGCTTAGTTAGGCTACGTTTGCTTACGACAATATTGGTTATGTTAGGATAGTATAGCATAGACTTTCGTGCCGCTCACCGCT
>NW_017087826.1:0-338 GCF_001483705.2 Eufriesea mexicana
ACAATTTACATTTCTACAAATTTTACTCGTTTACGTGAAAAATGGTCGCGATAAAATGATAACGCAGGTATCAAATAATGGATTAACGAGATTTCCTTTTTCGAAAATGGAAAGGTTTCTTACATATTTTCAATTTGGCAGCAAATACTGCTTACCATCTTAGGTTTATGAAAATAAATAAATAGAAAGTATCATTTTTTTGCTATTTTTACGAAAATATTTCAAAGATAGTAATTCTTTTCCAACATCTTTATCAACTGCTTTGAGCAATACTAACTTTCCCCTCTAAAATCAAATTTTATATATATCTGGACGATTTTTTTTTTTTTCGAGATATA
>NW_017087827.1:0-338 GCF_001483705.2 Eufriesea mexicana
ACTTTCTTTCATAAAGAGGGAGGAATTATGCAATTGGCGTGCTATATCCATTTCAATGCTATGGCGTCAGTCCGGAAAGGACAATTTTATTGACATTTTCGACTAATATGGTGGCGTGCTACCTTTCTTGCATAAACAAGTAGGAAAGATTCTATTGGCGTGCTATAGCCCTTGCAATGCTATAGAATGTGGCTTGAAAGTACAATTTTACTGACAGTTTCGTCTAATATCGTGGTGAGTAAAGTTTCTCGCACAACTAAGGAGGAAAGGTTCTCTTGGCGTGCTATAGGCACTGCAATGCTATAGAATCTTCCTGGAAAATTCAATTTTATTGACAT
>NW_017087828.1:0-338 GCF_001483705.2 Eufriesea mexicana
AATCAATGGCAAGTACAGCCATCTACTTATCAGAGAATTGGTCTATTCAAAATCTGTAACCTGCTATCGCTTGGTAAATATATCACCTAACGCCTTCAATCCAATGGCAAGTACAGTGATCTACTAGCCAGAGAATAGGTCTATTCAAAATCTATAACCTGTCATAGCTTGTAGAATAGGTGGCCAAACGTCTTCAATCAATGGCAAGTGCAGCCATCTACTTATCAGAGAATTGGTCTATTCAAAATCTGTAACCTCTTATCGCTTGGTAAATATATCACCTAACGCTTTCAATCCAATGGCAAGTACAGTGATCTACTTGCCAGAGAATAGGTCTA
>NW_017087829.1:0-338 GCF_001483705.2 Eufriesea mexicana
TAAATAATTTGTCTAATCGATAACAGAAATTTGTATGCCATTTTCAACAAATTTTTATATAAATATTAGTAAAAGAATATTAAACACACATATTAATGTTGTATCTTTTTTGTATATATTAATACCATAAAATGAAATATAATTACAAAGTCTTTGATAAATATTAATATTAATATCGTGAATTTAATAATATGTACACACGTGTACAGATCTATATCAAAGTAGCATGTAATAATAAATTTTAGGAAAATTTTTAATAACTGTAAATCGAAATTCATGAAATAGTACATAAAATCTAAATATAAAAAAATAAATAAATAAAATATACAAATGAATTG
>NW_017087830.1:0-337 GCF_001483705.2 Eufriesea mexicana
TTTTATTGACATTTTCGACTAATATCGTGGTGAGCTAACTATCTTGCATAAATAAGGAAGAAACAACCTATTAGCGTGCTATTGTCACTGCAATGCTATGGAATCAGTCTGGAATATTCAATTTTATTGACGTTTTCGGCTAATATCGTGGTGACTTACCATTCTTGCATAAATAAGGAGGGAAGATTCTATTGGCGTGTTATAGCCATTTAAATGCTATCGAATCTGGCAGGAAAATGCAATTTTATTGACATTTTCGACTAATATCGTGGTCAGATAACTTTCATGCATAAATAAGGAGGAAAGGCTCTATTGGCGGACTATAGCCATTGCAATG
>NW_017087831.1:0-338 GCF_001483705.2 Eufriesea mexicana
ATATTTTCTTAAGAACTATCTCTCGCATAAATTTCATCAAATTCGGTTGGATATGTTTCCTCGCTAAGCCACTGAGAATGACGAGGCGCTGCTGTAGAGTCGAAATGCACGGTTCATATATCATAGCCTGATGTAGTAACATTTTTCTACAAAATATTCGAAATACGAATATCACAATGGTGCTATATATGATATTCAAATAATTGTAATATTTTCAATGTTTAAAATATCAAAGAAACAAAAATCAATGAATTAATTTGAAATTGATAGTTAACTAACCATTTTCTTTACATTTCTTGTTATTAATTACTTATGATTACAAATTGAACACAATCTTG
>NW_017087832.1:0-338 GCF_001483705.2 Eufriesea mexicana
CAATCCATCCATACGTACATCAATCCATACGTCCATCAATCCATACATTCATCCATCCATACAACCATCCTCCCATACATCCATCCAGCCATACAACCACCCATCCATACATCCATTGATCCATACATCTATCCATCCACACATCCATCCATACATACATTCATACATAAAAAACATCCATATACCAATACTTCCAAACATCCATCCACTCCTACATCCAACCATCCATACATCCATCGATCCATACATCCATCCATCAATCCCTCCATCCATCAATACATCCATCCACCCATCCATCCATCCATACATGCATCCATACAGACATCAATACATACATC
>NW_017087833.1:0-338 GCF_001483705.2 Eufriesea mexicana
CTTTGAAATGGACCATTATAATGGAACCACTTTATCTGGCTTTGGCCCTGTAATTCGATGGACCCGTAATTTTTACGTTACAGGCGAAAAATTATAGTGTAAAAGTGGTATTGTGACGTAAAAAAATTGTTGGCATTGACGTAATGGTAATTGTGGGGTTGAAAGAGAAGATAGATGAAGATAGGTTAACTAGACCTTGGCTGTGGTGACTTGATTTAGATAGCGAGGTTAAATTGAGGTTAGAAAGAGTAGATATAGGGTGTCCTAAAATTCACGCAAGAAGTAATTTTGATAGAAAGCACAGGTTTTTAATTAAAAATTGTAAATATTAATTTTTG
>NW_017087834.1:0-338 GCF_001483705.2 Eufriesea mexicana
GCTATAAATTTAGTCATTAATTAATTATTAGTTAACACTTTGCAGGCCGCTCACTTCTCGTCGCTGGCGAATTTTGCGCGGGTTCTACTACTGTGCGTGGTTGAAAAGAAGTCATATGAGAAACTTGTAGGACCGAATGCCCACCAACCCAACCATTCTAACGTCATGGCAGAAGTAAAGCGCTTCCCTTATTGGTAGAACTAATCCCTTCCTATTAGCCCGGTCATAGAACACAATGTGACAAAGAAAGCGAACGAAGCAACGAGACAAAGTGAGACAGATGCAACAAATAGACGCAAGAGAGTAGAGTCATCCTAAAAGTATATTAACTTAAGATT
>NW_017087835.1:0-338 GCF_001483705.2 Eufriesea mexicana
GGAGCCGATACCACTATTCCTGGAATACCATCTGCCAAGCAGAATATACTAGGGCACGGTAGATGGCACAGAGACACCAAATAGCAGCATATAGCACAAAAATCCGATATATCACAACCTAACGCCGCGTAATCAAGCCAAAACAAACGTAGACTAGCTAAACTTAACGAGACGTGACCTCTATTTTTGTCCTCCCTGGTGCCAAGCAGAACATATTAGTGCATAGTAGAATGCAGAGTAGAGTGCAGAAATACACCGAGTAGCAGTGTATGGCGCAAAAGTCAAACATAGCCCCTCCTAACCTAACCAATCCTAATGGAACCGAACGTAACATAGCT
>NW_017087836.1:0-338 GCF_001483705.2 Eufriesea mexicana
AATGAAACAAACATCATATAACTCGTTGTATGAGCTATAAAGTTTACCTTATTTCTTGTAAGTGGCTACAAGTACTTATTTTACATGCAGAGCTATACAACTTTAAACATCCTATCTAAAAATGGAATCTTATTTCCAAAGAATGTAAAATTATACAGGGTTTAATTCTGTTATGTCTAAGAATTGGTAGTCAAAATTAGCAGGAGATGGTTCTAAACCTAAAAATAAGTCGAAAAGGTGGAATAAATATTTTTCGTACGACCTCCCGTTTTCGTGAAAATTGAATTTGAAAACTCGTGGGATGCGCGTAAATTTAATTTTATGAAATTTTATAGCCT
>NW_017087837.1:0-338 GCF_001483705.2 Eufriesea mexicana
CATACGTCCGTACACACATCCATACATCCATGCAAACAGACGTACACTCATCCATACATGCATAGATAGATACATCCGTTAATGCATCCATACATACATCCATGTATAAGTCTATGCATACATCCACCCATCCACCCATCCACAAATCCATCGAACAATACATCTATCCTTCCATACATACATTCATACATACAACCCCGCATCCATACTTCCATGAATGCATCCATTCGTACGTCCATCATTCGATACTTCCATCCATCCATACATCCATACAGGCAGACAGCCATACATCCATACATTCATACGTCCGTACATACGTCCATCCATACCTCAATCCA
>NW_017087838.1:0-338 GCF_001483705.2 Eufriesea mexicana
TATCCTAACCAGACCAAACGTAACATATCCAAAGGAACACAGCTCAACCTATCGTGCGTACACAACTATTGCTGATCTCCTCAGAGACAAGCAGAGCATATTAGAGGAGAGTAGGACGCAGACATCCATAGAATCGCAGTGCATAGCACAATAGTCGAAGCTACCGCATCCGAACATAACGAAACGTAACATAACCAAACTTCGACAAGCTCAAAATAACGTACAGAGGCCACTATTTCCGTCCTCCGAGAGACAAGCAGAACATACAATAGCACGGTAGAGCGCAGAAATCCACAGAACTGCTGTGTATAGCATAGAAGTCAAAGACATGCTAACCA
>NW_017087839.1:0-338 GCF_001483705.2 Eufriesea mexicana
GCCAGAAATAGTGGCCGCGGCGCGTTAGGACGTGTTATGTTACTTTTGTGTAGGTTACGTTTGATAGGGTTAAGTTATGACATCTTTGACTTTTGTGCTATACACTGCCATACAATGGACTTCTGCGCTCTGCTCTTCATTAATATGTTCTGCTCGGCGGTGGACAGGACAGCAATAGCGGTCTAGGAACGTTAGGCTGAGATAGGTTACTTTTACTTATCTTACGTTAGGCTAGGTTAGGTTTGCATATCTTTGACTTTTGTGGTTTAAACTGCAATGCGGTAGATTAGTGCGCTCTAATTTGTTGTAGTATACTCTGATTAACTCTGGAGAGGCGA
>NW_017087840.1:0-338 GCF_001483705.2 Eufriesea mexicana
AAGAGCCCGTTCTATCGAGTGATAATAAAAAATCAGAATTCAAAAATGAAGCTTCAAAGAACTCAGCCACGAGAGGTATCGTCACAGTACGACCTGTCACACGGGTCCACTTCCGGCACTGTATTTAGAAAAAAAACGATGAAAATCGAAAAAAAACGATGAAAATCGAAAAAAAACCAGTCATTCTACTAGAGAAGAGCATGATCTATCGAGTGATAATGAAAAATCGAAATCACAAATGCGAATTTTAAAGAGCAAAGACACGGAGATAACGACGCAGTACGACCTGCCACGCCCTTCCACATTCGGCACTGTATTTAGAAAAAAAACGGCGAAAA
>NW_017087841.1:0-338 GCF_001483705.2 Eufriesea mexicana
TAGCACGGCAATAGATTCTTTCCTCCTTATTTATGCAAGAATGATAGCTCACCACGATATTAGTCGAAAATGTCAGAAAAATTGAATTTTCCAGCCAGATTCTACTGCATTGCAATCGCAATGGCACTCCAGAAGGATCTTTCCTCCTTACTTATGCAAGGAAGTTAGCTCGCCACGATATTAGTCGAGAATGTCAATAAAATTGTAGATTCCATGAAGATTCTATAGCATTGCAATGCCTATAGCACGCCAATAGAACCTTTCCTTCTAAATTATGCGTGATAGTTAACTCACCACGATATTAGCGGAAACTGTTAGTAAAATTGTACTTTCAAGCC
>NW_017087842.1:0-338 GCF_001483705.2 Eufriesea mexicana
TCCATACATCCATCCATACAAACATCCATACATACATCCATGCACACATCCATGCATACATCCATACATACATCAGTACATACATCCATTCATACTCCCGTACACACATCCATACATACAAGCATACATACAACCTTATATTCATCCATACATACATCTGTTCTTCCGCCCGCCCACCCATCCATTCATCCACCCACATATCCATATATACATGCATCCGTACATCCATACATGCGTACATGAATACATCCATACATACATAACTCAAATATATCCATACATTCAAATATCCATACATGCATACATCCATACATTCGCACATTCATCCATCCATACAT
>NW_017087843.1:0-338 GCF_001483705.2 Eufriesea mexicana
TACTCTTCTTTAGTCAAGAAATGGTCGAGTGCAAAGGATTAAGTGTCCCACCTTTTTGATGCAGTATAATGCACGGTAGGACATTTTGAAAAATTACCATAACTGCATGCATATAGTTTTATATTTCTTCTTATTAAGGTAAAGCAATTGGTAATACCTTCGACAAATGTTATAAACGTATTCGCTTGTGTTGGCAACATTCAACATGCCAGCATAGGTTCGTGAATTGTCGCAAGTGGAAGGTTTATTGCAACAATCTTGTTTTATGTGAAAAGTCGTAAAAGTAAATTAATTTTTATAAAAATTCGTTCTATATAAATTTTGTTTCATTTAAAACG
>NW_017087844.1:0-338 GCF_001483705.2 Eufriesea mexicana
TACGCACAGTTAGGAAGGGCTAGGTAAATTTTGGCTTGGGTAGCTTTAACTTTTGTTCTGTACACTGCTATTCGGTAGACTTCTGCGCTCTACTGTCCTCTGGTATCTCCTGCTTGATTCTGGGGACGACGGCAATAGCGGTCTCTGCACTTTAGGTTGCGTTATGTTATTTTCGGTCATGTTCCGTTGGTTCGAGTTAGGCTTATGCAGCTATGACTTTTCTGGTCTACACTGCGATTATAAGGATTTCTGCGTTCTACTTTCTACCAATGTGTTCTGCTTGGCTCTGGGCATTCCGGCAGTCGCAGTTGCGGCACGCTATGTTGAGTTAGGCTACG
>NW_017087845.1:0-338 GCF_001483705.2 Eufriesea mexicana
TGAAAGAAGAAAGATAATTAAAACCTGAAACAAAAAGAAAGAATATTAACGCGCACCTTCCGACGTCGAACCGACAACTGGCTCGAGCCTGCTCGCGGGCCCCTTATATAGCGGCAGCCGGCCGAAGATCGCCGAAAATTTCCGTAATTTACCGATTCCTTTAAAACTTACTTTTTCGCTGTAATAACTAATAAATTATTAACTTTTTTGCCTTTTATCGTTAATATGCGTTATAAACTATTTTTTAACAACAATTTTAATTTGCTATTGACGATAAATTTATTAATTTATTGACTTCTTGTAAGTTATGAATACATTTTAACCCAAATACGTTGTTT
>NW_017087846.1:0-338 GCF_001483705.2 Eufriesea mexicana
CTATAGCATTGCTATGGCTATAGTACGCCAGTAGAATCGTTCCTACTTATCCATGAAAGAAAGTTAGCTCACCACGACGTAGTTCGAAAACGGCAATAAAATTGAATTTTCCAGCCAGATTCTGTTGCATTGCAAGTGCTACGCCACGCCAATCAGATCCTTCCTCCTCATTTACGCACAAAAGATAGCTCAGCACGATATTAGTCGAAATTGTCAATGAAATCGTACTCTCCAGACAGATTCTAGAGCAATGCAATGGCTATAGCACACCAATAGGATCTTTCCTACTTATTTATGCAAGAGAGTTAGCACACCACGATATTAGTAGAAAATGATAA
>NW_017087847.1:0-338 GCF_001483705.2 Eufriesea mexicana
TTATAAATATATAATTTTCATTTTTTAATTATTATGAATAGGAAGAGATATTTTTGACAAATTAATATTCCAAAAGGAGCATTATATAATGAAATGAATTTTATTATAAGATTTATTTAGTTTTCCAAATGATGCAGTATCACTTTCAATTACAGTTATATTTTACGTGAATTTTATTTCTCGAATATACACTGCTAGACAAAAGTATTGGCATAGCATGGTTGTGTGGTACAAGTGCTTATAACTAGTAAACAAATTGATTTGAAGGAAAAACGTTTTGACATATTCATTTGTTATCTATTTTATTTTTATTACATAGTAGAAGCAATAATATTAAA
>NW_017087848.1:0-338 GCF_001483705.2 Eufriesea mexicana
CTATAGCCATTGCAGTGATATAGTTTGTGACTGGAATATTCAATTTTATTGACATTTTCGACTGTTACCGTGGTGAGCTTTCTTCCTTGCATAGGAAAGGAGGGAAGATGCTTTTGGCGTGCCATATCCACTGCAATGCTTGAGAATCAGGCTGGAAAGTTCAATTATACTGACATTTTCGACTAATATCGTGGTGAGCTAACTCCCTTGCATAAGTAAGGAGGAAACATACTATTGACGTGCTATAGCCTTTGCAATGCTATGGACTCTTGCAGGAAAATTCAATTTTAACGACATTTTAGACTAATATCGTGGTGGGCCACCTTTCTTGCATAAAT
>NW_017087849.1:0-338 GCF_001483705.2 Eufriesea mexicana
ACCAATTCTCTGGCAAGTAGATGGCTGTACTTGCCATTGGATTGAAGGCATTTGGCGACCTATTCACCAAGAGATAACAGATTATAGATTTTGGATAGACCTATTCTCCGGCAAGTGGATGGCTGTACTTGCCATTGGATTGCAGGCGATAGGCGAACTAATCACCAAGCTGTGACAGGTTATACGTTTTGAATATACTCATTCTCTGGCGAGTAGGTGGCTGTACCTGCCATTGGATTGAAGGCGTTAGGCGATCTATTCACAATGCTATAACTGGCTATAGATTATGAATAGACCAATTCTCTGGCAAGTAGATGGCTGTAATTGCCATTGGATTG
>NW_017087850.1:0-338 GCF_001483705.2 Eufriesea mexicana
CGTGCCGCGATCAGAAATGCTGGCCTCCACAGAGCCAAGCAAAACACGTTAGTGGAGAGTAGAACACAGCAATCCATCGAATCGCTGCTTATATCAGGAAAGTCAAAGGTACGCAAATATAGCGCAACTCAACCCAACTTGCCGAGAACGGTATTGATGCACCCCCAGAGCCAAGCAGGACTCACTAGGGCTCAGCAGAGCGCAGGTACCCACCGAATAGCGGTGAACAGCACGAAAGTTGTAGCTATACTGCCCGAAATTAACCCAACCAGTCATAACCGAACATAACCTGACTGAACGTAACTCGCCGATACCACTGTTGCTGGCCTTCCTACAGC
>NW_017087851.1:0-338 GCF_001483705.2 Eufriesea mexicana
CGGCACAATAGCCGAAGCCATCCTAGCCAAACCTAACAAAACCTAATCCAACCAAACCTAACCTGACATGACCTAACGTGCTGAGACGGCCATTACTGCCCTCCCCAGTGTCGAACAGCGTATAGTAGCGCAATGTAGAGCGTAGGAATCAACCGAATGGCGGTGTACAGCACAAAAGTCAAAGCTACCCTATCCTAACCAAACAAATCGCAGCATTACCAGACGTAGCCTAGCACAACCTATCATGCCACGAACGCAATTGATGGCAACCTCAGGGTCGAGCGGAGTATAGTAGTGCCAAGCAGCGCGCAGAAAGCCACTAAATAGCAATGTATAGC
>NW_017087852.1:0-338 GCF_001483705.2 Eufriesea mexicana
CGTTGACCGCGCAAGAAAGTAGAGCTTCCGCTGGTCTAAGCGGAAGTGCCACGAAAATGTTCATTGGAGGCGGTTGATGTTCGATTGCTTAGCATTCCACGTGTTGTATCCACCTACTGATTAATTAACATGATTCCAGCAGAATTTCGCAGAATTGCTCAGGAAATTATGCACAGCTAAAAGAAAGAGCTTAATTGGGCAATTTAAAAAAGAACGTGAAGAATATTCGCACATCGAAATAGTCCATAAATTAGGAGACTAATTGTATTCGCTGGTGTTAGAATATAACATCCTGCCAGCGCGATGTTAATGTTATTAGTTAATAAAGCACGATTCAA
>NW_017087853.1:0-338 GCF_001483705.2 Eufriesea mexicana
GTTTGTACTTGTCATGTTTGCTCTCGTTAGGTAGTGATATATTCGACTTTTGTGCTATATGCTAGTATTTGGTGACTCTCTGCGCTTTACTGCGCCCTAGTATTATCTGCTTGGCCGAGGAGATTACAGCAATAGTGGTCTCAGCACGATAGTTTAAATTAGGGCATGTTTGTCTACATTAGGTTTGAATAGGTTACGACATGGTAGCCTTGACACTTGTACTATACACTGCTCTTCGGTGAATTTCTGCGCTCCACCGTGCCCCAATATGCACTTCTTGGGGCTGAGGAGGCCAGCAGTATTTGTCCCGGCTCGTTAGGTTGATTTATGCTACGTAA
>NW_017087854.1:0-338 GCF_001483705.2 Eufriesea mexicana
CGACCAACCACGCGACACTGGTCCCGACGTTCGCTAGGCCACGCCAGACATTCCTATAACGTGTTCTGCACCATGAGCCGCCCACCCCGCAGTGATGACACCGCGTCTTACGTTCCTGCAGGACGCGACACTGGTACTTCCAGAAGCACCCGTGCCCGGTTAGCACCTCCGTCAGGCGGAAGTTGTGCTGGCTGCAGCTGCGCGCTCATTCATCCAGAAAGGGAAGCACAGGTCCTATCTGCCGGTGCCGACAGCTGCTCTGCTTCCTCATCTGTGCTCGCCAGGCGGTCATCAAGGGCCGTCTGACCAAGCGCCTCAACGAAACGGCCCATTCTTCA
>NW_017087855.1:0-338 GCF_001483705.2 Eufriesea mexicana
TAGCATTGCAATGGCTATAGCACGCCAATAGTATCTATCCTCCTTATTTATCCAAGAAAGTTAGCTCACCACGATATTATTCGAAAATGTAAATAAAATTTAATTTTCCGTCCAGTTTCTATAGCATTGCTGTGGCTACAGCACGCCAATAGAATCCTTCCTCCATATTTACGCAAGAAGGTAAGCTCAAAACGATATTATTCGAAAATGTGAGTAAAATTTCATTTTCCATCCAGATTCTATAGCATTGCAACGGCCATAGCTCGCCAATAGACTCTTTCCACCTAATTTATGCCAGAAAGTTATCTCACCACGATATTAGTCGAAAATGTCAATAA
>NW_017087856.1:0-338 GCF_001483705.2 Eufriesea mexicana
AGGATAGGGATGACTTGTGTGCTGTACACTGCTATTCCTTGGACGTGTACGATCAACATATCTCTACTGCACCCTGCTCGACTCAGTGGAGTACAGTAATGGTGGTATCGACTCGTTAGGTTGAGTTATGCTACGTTTGGTTATGTTACGTTGGTCTGGGCTAGGAATGTATAGCTTCGTCTTTCGTGTTATACACTGCTATACGTTGGAATTCTGCGCTTTGCTGTGCCCTACTATGCTCTGCTCGAATCTGTGGAGGACAGCAACAGTGGTCTCGTCATATTACCTTGTGTCATGTTAGGTTTGGTTATGTTACGATTTGCTATGTTAGGAAAGGA
>NW_017087857.1:0-338 GCF_001483705.2 Eufriesea mexicana
TAATTGATTTAATAATCAATAATCTGAATGAACTAAAATTTGAAGATTATACAAAGAGAAAAGGTATAGGTCAATATCTTTATATTTTCTGATTTTAATACTATTTAGTAGTCAAGGGAAGTACTTTACTTCCTACGTATAGTACAGTAAGTGCCTTTAGTGCAGAGTGGTTACCACAGAAAGTATAGTTTGTGCAATATTTAGATTATTATTATATTACACGAATATACTATTATATCTATATTCATGTATATATTGTATTAGTAATACTACTGTAATTATAATAATTATATAGTTATTAGTATTATATTTGGCACAGAACCTAGTAATATAGTAAT
>NW_017087858.1:0-338 GCF_001483705.2 Eufriesea mexicana
CAACAGTCCATCCATCCATCCATCCATACATCCATGCATACATCAATACATACATCCATACACCCATACACTCATACATATATACATCCATAGATACATCCGTACATACATCCATACATACAACCATTCATTCGCACATACAAACACCAGTACATTCGCCCTTCCATACACGCAACCGTACATCCATCCATCCATCCACCCATCCACACATATATACAACCGTACATACATACAACCGTAGATCCGCCCATCCATACCTCAATCTATCCATACATGCATACATTCATACACCCGCCGATCCATACATGCACCCATCCATACATCTATCGATACTTACA
>NW_017087859.1:0-338 GCF_001483705.2 Eufriesea mexicana
ATAATTGATTTATAATTACACGTTACTCCTGTACCGCGGTTTTCTTCGAAACTGAAATTACCGCTTCGCTAATTACGCGATATTTTCTTTACGCTTCGTTCCATATGAAAATACATTTTCTAACTCTGAAACTATAAAAATTATAAACTATTCAGTTCGTGAAACTGAATGGAAGCGGGGCATAGTATTCCCGCTCGAGAAATATAGGGTGTCCCAAAATAACGTATACACACTTTAATACTGTAGCATACCATATCGGAAAGAAATTGCTATTGTCAATGAAATCAAATTATAGATCGATCAGTATTTTCTAGAAGCAAATGGAAAAGTTATTTTAG
>NW_017087860.1:0-338 GCF_001483705.2 Eufriesea mexicana
CTACCTTTCTTGCATAAATAAGGAGGAAATATACTTATAGCGTGCTATAGCCATTGCAATGATTTGTAATGTGCCTGGCAGATTCAATTTTATTGACATTTTCCACTGATATCGTGGTGAGCTATCTTTTTGCGTAAATAAGGCGGAAATATTCGATTGGCGTGCTATAGGCACTGCAATGCTATCGAATCGCCCTGGAAAATTTAATTTTATTGTCATTGTCTACCAATATCGTGGTGAGCTTACTTCCTTCCCTAAGTAAGGTGTATAGATCCTTGTGGAGTGCTATAACCATTGCAATGCAGCGGAATCTGGCTGGAAAATTCAATTTTATTGAC
>NW_017087861.1:0-338 GCF_001483705.2 Eufriesea mexicana
TTAGGAGTGGGTAGCTTTGACTTTAGTGCCATAGTCTGATAATAGGTGGGTTTCTGCGCCCCGCAGTGCTATAGGGCTCTCCGCTTGGCTCTGTGGAGGCCAACAATAGTGGTCTCGGCTCGTTACGCTGAGTTAGGTTACCTTCGGCTAGGTTGTGTTATGATAAGTTTGGCTTGGATAGCCTGAAATTTTTTGTTGTACACTGCCACACGGTGGATTTCTGCGCTCTGCTGTGGTGTAGCGATTCCTGCTTGGATCTAGGGAGGCCAGTAATGGCGTTCTCGGCACGTTTCTTTGCGTTAGGCTATGTTTGGCTATGTTCTGTTGGTTTGGGTTCG
>NW_017087862.1:0-339 GCF_001483705.2 Eufriesea mexicana
TTAGGCTGTGTTCGGTTAGGCTGGGATAGCTGCCACTTTTGTGCTACGCACTGCAATTCTATGGACTCCTGCGCCCTTTTGTGCGCTGTTACGCTCCGCTTTTCTCCGAGGACGCCAGGAGTAGCGATCGCGGCACGTTCCATTGTGTTATGTTACGTATGGTTATGTGAGATTTGGTATTGTTAGGACGGAATAGTTTTTACTTTTACCTATGCACTGCTACTCGGTCGATTTCAGCGTCCTACATTGCTCTGCTACACTCTGCTTGGCTCTCTTGAGGCCAGCAACAGCGGCCGTGACACCCCGGGTTGTGTTACGTTACGCTTGGATATGTTTCGT
>NW_017087863.1:0-339 GCF_001483705.2 Eufriesea mexicana
GCCGCGAAAACTGCTGCTGGCCACAACAAAGCCAAGCAGAGCATATAAGGGGAGAGTATTGCGTAGAAATCCATAGAACCGCAGTGTACAGCAATAGAGTGAAAGCTATCCAAACCTAACCAAACAAACATAACTTCTCGAAACTTAGTATAACTAAACGTGACTTGCCGCGACCACTATTGCTGGGCACCATAGGACCAAGCATAACTTATTTGAGTAGAGTAGGACGCAGAAAGCCACCAAATTGCAGTGTATATGACAAAGGTCAATGATATCCTGACATAAACAGACCTAACCTAACCTAATCAAAAACGGACTGACTACACCTAACGAGCCGAG
>NW_017087864.1:0-338 GCF_001483705.2 Eufriesea mexicana
TCAATAAAATTGAATTTTCCAGCCGGATTCTACAGCATTTCAGCGGGTATAACACGCCAATAGTATCCTTCCTCCTTATTCATGCAAGAAAGTTAGCACACCACGATATTAGTCAAAAATGTCAACTAAATTGAATTTTCCAGGCAGATTCTAAGATATTGCAATGGCTATAGTACGCCAAAAGGATATTTCCTCCATAACTATGCATGGAAGCAAGCTCACCACGATATTAGTCGAAAACGTCAATAAAATTGAACTTTCTTGACCGATTCTGCAGCATTGCAACGGATATAGCACGCCAATAGAATCTTTCCTCCTTATTTATGCAAGAAAGTTAG